>NC_052347.1:12250213-12262713 GCF_016432855.1 Salvelinus namaycush | reverse complement strand
TGTAGTGGAGTTACAGTGGTGCTAGACTAGAGGAGTGTAGTGGAGTTAGAGTGGTGCTAGACTAGAGGAGTGTAGTAGAGTTAGAATGGTGCTAGACTAGAGGAGTGTAGTAGAGTTAGAGTGGTGCTAGACTAGAGGAGTGTAGTAGAGTTCGAGTGGTGCTAGACTAGAGGAGTGTAGTAGAGTTCGAGTGGTGCTAGACTAGAGGAGTGTAGTAGAGTTCGAGTGGTGCTAGACTAGAGGAGTGTAGTAGAGTTCGAGTGGTGCTAGACTAGAGGAGTGTAGTAGAGTTCGAGTGGTGCTAGACTAGAGGAGTGTAGTAGAGTTCGAGTGGTGCTAGACTAGAGGAGTGTAGTAGAGTTCGAGTGGTGCTAGACTAGAGGAGTGTAGTAGAGTTCGAGTGGTGCTAGACTAGAGGAATGTAGTAGAGTTCGAGTGGTGCTAGACTAGAGGAGTGTAGTAGAGTTCGAGTGGTGCTAGACTAGAGGAGTGTAGTAGAGTTCGAGTGGTGCTAGACTAGAGGAGTGTAGTAGAGTTAGAGTGGTGCTAGACTAGAGGAGTGTAGTAGAGTTAGAGTGGTGCTAGACTAGAGGAGTGTAGTAGAGTTAGAATGGTGCTAGACTAGAGGAGTGTAGTAGAGTTAGAGTGGTGCTAGACTAGAGGAGTGTAGTAGAGTTAGAGTGGTGCTAGACTAGACGAGTGTAGTAGAGTTCGAGTGGTGCTAGACTAGAGGAGTGTAGTAGAGTTAGAGTGGTGCTAGACTAGAGGAGAAAGTAGAGTTAGAGTGGTGCTAGACTAGAGGAGTGTAGTAGAGTTCGAGTGGTGCTAGACTAGAGGAGTGTAGTAGAGTTAGAGTGGTGCTAGACTAGAGGAGTGTAGTAGAGTTAGAGTGGTGCTAGACTAGAGGAGTGTAGTGGAGTTACAGTGGTGCTAGACTAGAGGAGTGTAGTGGAGTTAGAGTGGTGCTAGACTAGAGGAGTGTAGTAGAGTTAGAATGGTGCTAGACTAGAGGAGTGTAGTAGAGTTAGAGTGGTGCTAGACTAGAGGAGTGTAGTAGAGTTCGAGTGGTGCTAGACTAGAGGAGTGTAGTAGAGTTCGAGTGGTGCTAGACTAGAGGAGTGTAGTAGAGTTCGAGTGGTGCTAGACTAGAGGAGTGTAGTAGAGTTCGAGTGGTGCTAGACTAGAGGAGTGTAGTAGAGTTCGAGTGGTGCTAGACTAGAGGAGTGTAGTAGAGTTCGAGTGGTGCTAGACTAGAGGAGTGTAGTAGAGTTCGAGTGGTGCTAGACTAGAGGAGTGTAGTAGAGTTCGAGTGGTGCTAGACTAGAGGAATGTAGTAGAGTTCGAGTGGTGCTAGACTAGAGGAGTGTAGTAGAGTTCGAGTGGTGCTAGACTAGAGGAGTGTAGTAGAGTTAGAGTGGTGCTAGACTAGAGGAGTGTAGTAGAGTTAGAGTGGTGCTAGACTAGAGGAGTGTAGTAGAGTTAGAATGGTGCTAGACTAGAGGAGTGTAGTAGAGTTAGAATGGTGCTAGACTAGAGGAGTGTAGTAGAGTTAGAGTGGTGCTAGACTAGAGGAGTGTAGTAGAGTTAGAGTGGTGCTAGACTAGAGGAGTGTAGTAGAGTTCGAGTGGTGCTAGACTAGAGGAGTGTAGTAGAGTTAGAGTGATGCTAGACTAGAGGAGAAAGTAGAGTTCGAGTGGTGCTAGACTAGAGGAGTGTAGTAGAGTTCGAGTGGTGCTAGACTAGAGGAGTGTAGTAGAGTTCGAGTGGTGCTAGACTAGAGGAGTGTAGTAGAGTTAGAGTGGTGCTAGACTAGAGGAGTGTAGTGGAGTTAGAGTGGTGCTAGACTAGAGGAGTGTAGTGGAGTTAGAGTGGTGCTAGACTAGAGGAGTGTAGTAGAGTTAGAATGGTGCTAGACTAGAGGAGTGTAGTAGAGTTAGAGTGGTGCTAGACTAGAGGAGTGTAGTAGAGTTCGAGTGGTGCTAGACTAGAGGAGTGTAGTAGAGTTCGAGTGGTGCTAGACTAGAGGAGTGTAGTAGAGTTCGAGTGGTGTTAGACTAGAGGAGTGTAGTAGAGTTAGAGTGGTGCTAGACTAGAGGAGTGTAGTAGAGTTCGAGTGGTGCTAGACTAGAGGAGTGTAGTAGAGTTCGAGTGGTGCTAGACTAGAGGAGTGTAGTAGAGTTAGAGTGGTGCTAGACTAGAGGAGTGTAGTAGAGTTAGAATGGTGCTAGACTAGAGGAGTGTAATAGAGTTAAAGTGGTGCTAGACTAGAGGAGTGTAGTAGAGTTAGAGTGGTGCTAGACTAGAGGAGTGTAGTAGAGTTAGAGTGGTGCTAGACTAGAGGAGTGTAGTAGAGTTAGAGTGGTGCTAGACTAGAGGAGTGTAGTAGAGTTAGAGTGGTGCTAGACTAGAGGAGTGTAGTAGAGTTAGAATGGTGCTAGACTAGAGGAGTGTAGTAGAGTTCGAGTGGTGCTAGACTAGAGGAGTGTAGTAGAGTTATGAGTGGTGCTAGACTAGAGGAGTGTAGTAGAGTTCGAGTGGTGCTAGACTAGAGGAGTGTAGTAGAGTTTGAGTGGTGCTAGACTAGAGGAGTGTAGTAGAGTTAGAGTGGTGCTAGACTAGAGGAGAAAGTAGAGTTAGAGTGGTGCTAGACTAGAGGAGTGTAGTAGAGTTAGAGTGGTGCTAGACTAGAGGAGTGTAGTAGAGTTCGAGTGGTGCTAGACTAGAGGAGTGTAGTAGAGTTAGAATGGTGCTAGACTAGAGGAGTGTAGTAGAGTTAGAGTGGTGCTAGACTAGAGGAGTGTAGTAGAGTTCGAGTGGTGCTAGACTAGATGAGTGTAGTAGAGTTCGAGTGGTGCTAGACTAGAGGAGTGTAGTAGAGTTAGAGTGGTGCTAGACTAGAGGAGTGTAGTAGAGTTAGAGTGGTGCTAGACTAGAGGAGAGTAGTAGAGTTAGAGTGGTGCTAGACTAGAGGAGTGTAGTAGAGTTAGAGTGGTGCTAGACTAGAGGAGTGTAGTAGAGTTAGAGTGGTGCTAGACTAGAGGAGTGTAGTAGAGTTAGAGTGGTGCTAGACTAGAGGAGTGTAGTAGAGTTAGAGTGGTGCTAGACTAGAGGAGTGTAGTAGAGTTAGAGTGGTGCTAGACTAGAGGAGAAAGTAGAGTTAGAGTGGTGCTAGACTAGAGGAGTGTAGTAGAGTTAGAGTGGTGCTAGACTAGAGGAGAAAGTAGAGTTAGAG
The DNA here is from genome assembly GCF_016432855.1 of Salvelinus namaycush. Taxonomy (NCBI): domain Eukaryota; kingdom Metazoa; phylum Chordata; class Actinopteri; order Salmoniformes; family Salmonidae; genus Salvelinus; species Salvelinus namaycush. The sequence continues at coordinate 12,259,481 of NC_052347.1, read as the reverse complement.
TGGTGCTAGAATAGAGGAGTGCAGTAGAGAAGGATCTCCTACCAGCATACAGTTCAGGACCATAGACAGCACCCACCACAGGGTTCAGCTTCCAGCCTATGGAGGGAGAGAGAGAGAGGGAGAGAAGCCCAAACTAGTAAATCTTGTCCTTCATGTACAGTATCTGAACAAAGTTGTAGCTTAGACAAGAGGCAGATCTTACCATTTGTGTACGGGTTGGCAACTTTTTTGTTTGTCATCACTCTTGCTGTTGCATTATTCACCTGTTCCCCCAAAAAACAAAATGGTGCCACAGTTATAACATACCCTTCCAAAAGGCAGACCAAATGACTGGCAGAGAAATACCACACAAATTCAGTAAAATGTGTCAGAATTATGCAAATTACCATAGAGGTTCACAAGACTGGGGAGGTTAAAATAGCCAGAGGAGACAATGGCCTTGAATCACCTTTACATGAATTTATTCCTCATTTACATTTTCTTTTGAGATGATTCAATTACTGTAGCAAGTGGGAAAGCATGCACCAATTACCAACGGACACGAAAGAGAAAAATCCAAAAGCAACACAGGTAATTGGTTGGATAAACAAATGGATTCAAAAGAAAAACAAAAAGACAGACCCCTTAGATTTCCTCCATATTGACCTGATGGGAATGACTGAATAGGGGCCTTCATTTACAGTAAACAAGACCAAAATTAAGAAAAAAAACACAAAAAAATGGTCAAGACCACATTATGTCAACAGGGTGTGTTGGTAGGTAAGTAGACAGGTCTTCTTTATCCAGACGTGACAGTGAGGTTCTTATGGGATGATGAGAGCATGCATTCCCTCTCCAGTCATAATGATGAGCAACTTGCACGTCCATCTTGACATGCATGGATTCCTGGTTCCACTGAGTGCTTCCGACACATACCATTATGCATGCATGCACGCACACACACACACACACACACACACACACACACACACACACACACACACACACACACACACACACACACACACACACACACACACACACACACACACACACACACACACACACACACACACACACACACACACACACACACACAGCGGGCACATGCTTATGTGCAGGTCTCTTGTGGGACAAAGGTGAGAGCAGAGGCATGGGAGAGGTCAGCAGGCAGGAGGTAGAAGAAGAAGAAGAAACAGGAAATAAGGAAAAGCACCTCTATTTTGCGTCCCTCTACGATTGTACCGTTTAGTTTCTCCCGCGCACGGTCGGCATCTGTGCTCGTTTCAAAAGTTACAAACCCAAAGCCCTAAGAGAGAGCCACGTGTGTCACCAGGCCAGTAAGACAGACAGGGACAGGAAGGTAGACAGGGTGGGTAAAAGATAGGGTAGGAGGGGGATTAGAGAGGAGGAAGGAGAGAAGGAGATGGAGAGAAGGAGAGGGAGAGAAGAAGGAGAGGACTAGGTGAGCAGCAGGAAGTAGAGATGTATATAAGCGGTGTTATTAATTGTGTGGTTGTTAGTGAGACGTCAGCAACAGCAAAGAGAGATCCAAGGAGAGATAAGGATGACAGCCTCACACACACTAACAAACCTGTCTGTTTTACCCAATTAAACACCACAAACCACCTCTGGAGAATGTCTCTGAGCATCGCAGCCATTACACTCTGTTACGCAACATTATAGTCTAATCATTATTGTGAAGACTTCAACAGTAGCCTTATGAAAAACAACCCCCATTGGAATGAGATGAAGTTGAGCAAGGAAGGAATATTCATAAATTCTTCAAGCAATTTAGTTTAATTCCATCATCAACCATTTCTAATCCATTACAATAGCCAAAGTACGCACTGTAGCAATTAAATGAAGCCATATGTTGTCTCTTTTTCTTAGACATATCATTATATTAGTATTCATCATTGTATTAGCTGTGTCTAAAATGTGATGGGACATTTCCCATACTATCAAGGTATTGGTTGGTAATAAAGGTAGCTATACATATCACCAACAACATATGTACATTAATAAATCACATGCTACCTCTAAGGAGGTGGAAGAAAAAAAACCTGGCTTTACAATGGGGATGTCGCCTTTAAACTCACACCAAAATACCCTCCTCCCCATCCCCCATCTTCCACCCCCACGTGCCCCCTCCCCTGAGGCCTTTGTCACCAGCTTGAGTTATGGGGACTGGGAGACTGGGCCTGAGATCCATCACCAGCCTTCAGATATGCTGGCCCAACAAGTCCCAGTCCTTTGGTTTCTATATATACATATAGAGGGATGGGAGGGAGAGGGAGCCACGGCCAGGCTGATAATTGCTTGAAGATATATAATACATGTGAGAGATGGAGAGCATTGTGATCTTGTATGCATACACAGGATCTCCGAGCTCCTATTCCTGGCATAAATAACACGGTAGCTGTCCTTGGGGAGAGGAAGATAAAGAAATAAATTCAAAAGGAATTGAGGGCAAAATTAATCCTTTGGACATTTTGCCCGACTATGGTTGGCCCCTCTATCTTTTTTTATCATGCACAAATAATTAGCTTACACGGAGGGAGAGTGGAGCCACCATTTTTCAAAGGAGACAAACATATTGAATGCAAATTGCCAAAGCTTCATAGAAAATAGATTGTTTATTAATGGCCTGCTAGGTTCATTATATAGCGCGCAGGGTGTAGGAGAGAGGCATCATGGGTAATGGCTTTGTAGGGCACAAACAATAAATGCTTGTTACAGCAGAGGAGGCAGCTTTATCCGGTGCTCTATCTTGTCTGGCTGTGGGGGCTGAGTTGGAGCAGAGTATAGGTTCCTAGATGGAGGCTGGCTGCATACCTTATACAGACCCCAAACTACCAGGTAAGAGTGGGAATCGATCCCATTCATGGTTGAACACCCAGCTAGAGGAGGCTGTCTAATTTATGAATGGAATGCTCTGGAGCTTGGCACAGACGATTACATAAACAGTGGATGACCAGCACTGTGCTGTTTACACCAGAGGATGTTATATAGGACATGGTATAGAGCTACTGTACATGTATAGACACTGAGTCAGTTTTGGCGGTGATGGTTCTATATTTGCTATAGCACTTGATATTTGATCTGGGTTGACTATTAGTCTCTAAACTAGAGGTCTGTATTCCTGGTCCAGAGAGCTACAGTACTGGATTAAGTGCATTTTGAAACAGCTCAATCACAGACTGATTGATTGATTGATTGATTGACAGGGGTAATGATTCCCCAACTGGAGCACAAAGCTAGAACAACAACCAAGGAGCAGCAGAGAGAGGAGTGAATGTCTGAACGCAGTTCTGCAGCTCTCCAGGACCAGGCTTAGAGAGCAGTAGTCTGAGCCAATGTACACACGGCACTAATGCCATCATTACTAAACAGAAGAAGTACATGGTAATGAAGCAGCTGGGGTTCTAGTTCACTTACCTTGGATCCTCGCTCATTAAAGATAATCTCCACATCTAGAATCTTTCCAAATTGCTGTGGCGAGAAAGGAGACAAGAGAGGAGAGATTAAGTTATGAAAAGAGTAAGAAAACGGTTATTGTTGCTATGCCAAAATGTTACAATTGTTATGCAATGATATCAATTATATATTGGGATTTTATCAAATTATATTTTTTTAATGCAAAATAAAGTTACTGTTTTATCTGTGTTATTTCTATGTCATGAAATCAATGATGTAAAAAACTGTTAAAACAAACATTGTAAACACAGTAGAGTTAGAGTAACAGAAGATGTTTCACACAGAGAAAAGCTACATCAACATATGGCAAGGTGGTTGTTTGTAAGGTTGTGTTGTGATGTGAAGCAGCTCCTGAGGAAAACTAATTTTCTCAAATCCCTGAACCGATAGAGAGAGATAACTGCTAGAGACAGAGAGATAACCGATAGAGAGAGATAACCGATAGAGAGAAAGAGAGTTAACTAGGCTTTGACATAGAGAGACAGACCAGCAGGCTTCTGCCTGCCCAACAAACAGGTGGCTGAGCTGTCTCTCTATCTACACAGGTACCTGCCATTTTCTCTCTCTTTCTCCTCCTCTCCTTTTCTCGCTCTTTGTTGGTGTGAGTGTGTGTTGTTTTCTCAGTGAACAGGACTCGAGGGATGGTCCCAAGGGGTTAACGTGCTCAAGCCTTTTAACAGGCTCGACTTCGGATCATTAGAAAACAGAGGAATGAAAGCCAATCGTAAGTTCCCCCTAATGAGTGGAGTGAGAGCCACTTTTAATTGCTGTCTACAATGGCCGTATTATTTCATTAAAAGTAATTACCCTGTCAAGCGGTCCGCATCGCCTTCATTTGGGCACAACAGGGAAGAAATAGGCCTTCCATGTGGTTGGCGCTCAATGGGAATGGATGGATCGTTTGACTGAGCCACTAATAGGGGTTAGGAAGAACCGGCTATTATCTGCCTGCTCCGGCCATAAGAGAGTGATGAGAGTGATGAGGGGAGTGGGTCTGGTGGAGGAGCTGGGTTTATGGGCTGGTAAAACACATATGACATCCTTCATCCCCCAGGGTCAAGTGCTGACCCCCACAACGCCTGAGAAAAAAAGTTGGAGTTATTTATGACCTTCCCAACAGGCAACGCCAGGGGCGGCCCAGCCCAGGCCACAAACTCAAGTACATCGTGTTCATCTGGGATTTCAATTCTACATAGGCCCCCTCTCCACATCTGCCTCGTATGGTGCTCAGCTCTATGGATTCCAATTGTAGCGCTTTACCGTACCCGGCTCCATCACACACAGAGGCATTTTACATCCCAGTGTGATGCCCCTCTTCGCATGAGATGACAATGCTTCCCCATGCAATGTGCAGATGCTAATTGTTTTAACCAAGAGTAATGGGCTTGTGGCGTCGATTAATTAGTTTCTGGGGAAGTCATCTTAGTGGATTCCCACATGGCACTGGGGATCTCAGCCGCTCCGCTCCCACACTCTCCTCCCTCCCTACAGCCATCTACGCCCCAGCTCAGCGCAAACAGCTGCATCAGCACCAAAGCCAATAAACAATGGCATCAATTGGAGGGGTCTCAGGAGACAGAGAGAGCTGGGTGACTGGCGACACCTCCTTCCTTGCTCACACCCAGATCAGCCATAGTAAACAATCAACATATCAATAAGGGAATGAGAAAAAGCATCCGTTGGGGAAAAATCATAGGCGCTATTTAATATTCCTACCTCGAGAACACTTTTTTATGAGGCCTCGCTCATTCGCTCCACTTCCTATCTGAAATGCATTTCTACACTGTGATCAACTGTAATGCAGAGCTACCAACCACGGATAGGGCACCGTATGTATCCCTGCTTCTGCTACGCTAAAACACCTGAATGCCGTGAGGAGGCTAGCTATCATTAGCATAATACAGCATGGTATAGTAGTGACGAATGTTGCTACTGTCTGAGAGTAGCAGAGTAGTGGCTGGTGAGATAGACTGGAGCTCAGTGTGAAAGCATGGGGGCCAGAGGTCTGATTGCCCAGAGATGTTTGTTCACTGAGAGCCCTCGTCAAGCACCGAGGAGGGGTACTGTTGAAGAACCCAGGAGCAGAATGAGGAGGACGCCCTCAAGCAGCACAGAATGGTGCGCCGCACTACCCGAGCTAGCGCTAGCTTGGAGTGTTTTCCTTTCACTCCTCTAATCGCCCGCTCTTTGAAATATCACACTTTTCTAATCACTGATTAAGGTCTGCAGCAGTCTCCTTAATGAGGCTTTTATTCTGCGCCTCGTTAGTGACTCAGGGGGTCATCCTCCGCACCCTTAACCCCTACGGAGGGGTAGGGTAACTCTCAAACCCACCCTCCTTGTTTAGGGGCTAGCTAGGGTCTCTGTTAGCAGGTGCTAGCTAGTCTCTGTTTTAGCTCTCTGCTGGTGGCTGATGGGGGTCCCTGCTAAGTGTGCACGTCACTGGAGAGCTGGAGAGAGGGGCTCTTCACAACGTGTGGGAGCAGATGGAGGTCCTGGGGGCTTGGCAGCAGCACTGGGTTTGGCTGCGCTGCGCTGGGTTCCACTGCTCCACCATTGACACATGTACCATCTCACCGCTGCCTTTCCCTTTCGCTCTCCTCTGCCTACCTGTATGTCTGCGGGCTCTGCTCGTGTGTAACGGTAATGGTGTATTGAGCCTCTGGCGGCAGGGCAGCCATTAGAGCCAGAGGGATGGGGCTGCACACCACTGATCACACACACAGGGTCATTGTGGAGGCCATATCCAGGGGTGGAGCCGGAGCTGAGCCGGCACGTTAATACAGCACAGACAGGATATCTCCTCTCCCAACCAGCAACCAGCTCTGCCCACAACCATCAATCCCAGGACCCAGCCACCGACTGCCCGGAAAGTTAGGGAGGGGAGGGCTGCTGGGAGGGCCACTGTTAAATTTGCATCACATATCCATAAGCTGCACACACACGTCGGCCGGGCACACAAAGCCTCCGAGCTAATTACTGAGGCAATTTGGATTCTACAGGACCTGCTCCAGAGCTGGAAACAATAAACCCAACAATCAGACAGCACAGGGAGGAGAGAGAGAGAGAGAGAGAGAGAGAGAGAGAGAGAGAGAGAGAGAGAGAGAGAGAGAGAGAGAGAGAGAGAGAGAGAGAGAGAGAGAGAGAGCAGCCGTGTTGTCCAGTAATTTATTACGCCGTAGCCAGGGCTCTCCTGTAATTAATATCATCAGTTTGACGTCGTCTCCATAACGATGAAAATTAACGCCTGTAGCTTATAATGACCTAAATTAGCGTGCAACATTCAAATTAGATTTTTGGCAATGCTCCCGATTCGGATCCATTATAATTATATACTTTTTTTGTTGTGTTAATTTTAAGGACTGGTGTGAAATGCGAGACAGAGAGGTTACACTTTCAGGGAAAAGAGAGCACACCTGTTCTGGGATCAGGATGAATGTGTGTCTGGACTTTCTAGAGAGAGAGAGAGAGCGACAATACACACTCCAGGCAGGTACCATGATATGTGTGGGTGGGTAAAGAATGGTTTCCCCCAGTGAGTTCAGGGAGAGGGAAGGGATCTCACCCCAAACATTTGCCGCAGGTCGGGGTCGCGGAAGCGGAAGGGGATGTTGGAGACATGTAACCTCTTGGGCTGCTGCTTCTCCGAGGAGTCCGAGAGCTGCAGCTGGAGCTGTAGGGAGACCTCTGATTGCGTCACGTCATCTGTCTGCCAGAGGGAAACAACAGCAGAAAGACACAAGCAGCTCATTAGATCCTACTACTGTACCTTCGGGTCACATGGTGAGGGGGAAGAGAGACAGAGGGGGACTGGCTAACTAACTTACTTAGCGTCGGCTATTTTTCAATCTGGCGAGAAGCAGAAAACGCTAAACAGCTGATGAATTATGGTTTAAAACCTGAGGTCATGCATTACAAATCCGCTTATTAATCTCTTGCACTTAGCTTCTGGAGCCACAAGAAAGAAAGATTGAGGGGTTTGACAGAAAGGCATGGATATTGATCCTAGCGCTTTTGACACATCTAGACTTGAGACACATTATTGGTGTTGTTTGCACAGTGCCGTAGGAGTGCAGAAGCCCAGAGCTCCTACGTTGTCGACTCCATCATTATGCGAATGCAGTGCTGACATTGTGATATAAATGACATGTCTGATGTCTATGACAAATCCCACTTAGTTCTCTCTCAGACAAGAGTGATGAATTTCAACATGGCTGCTGGCTTGTTTACTCAAACCGACCCAGTTTTAGAGGGAGAGGGTTTCACAAGATTTGTTTTCTGTAAAAACCTTCACTGGTCATCAGAACCATTTACCCTCTCCATGGAAGGATCATTAGGGACCAACTCTGTCTGCATAACAACAGATTGCATCATTTAAATGTGTTTACCAAAATGAAAACCCAGACCTCTTGTAGACACTTCTGGCGTTATGTAAAAACTATGAGAGGTGGGGGAAAAAAGAGAGGGAAAGAAAAAGAGAGAGGAGTGAAATAGGGAGCGAGGCCTGGTTAGATTGAGAAGGAGTACAAAAGCTGTTTGAATATGATATGTAAACTCCAAGGTCCCCAGGGATGTGCTCCATGAGCAATGGCAAACACTCCATATTACACGGGCTGGCTGGAGTCACATACACAGACACCCCCCCTGAGTACACACACATGCACACACACACAGATGGAGAGAGAGAGAGAGAGAGAGAGAGAGAGAGAGAGAGAGAGAGAGAGAGAGAGAGAGAGAGAGAGAGAGAGAGAGAGAGAGAGAAGGGGAAATAAGATAGTGAAGGACGACATAGTGAAAAGAGAGAGAGGAACCTTAGATCGAGAGCAAAAAAGGCTGACAGATGTATACATACAGAGAAACACACGTACAGACAAGCACACGTACAGGCAAGCACACGTACAGACAAGCACACACACACACACACACACACACACACACACACACACACACACACACACACACACACACACACACACACACACACACACACACACACACACACACACACACACACACACACACACACACACACACACACACCTCCACCATCCAACAACCCGCTCCCTGCTCCAAGGCCGTCGGGTGGCTGCAGGCCCCTGGGTGATACATATCCCACCATTTAGGAAATGGGCTAGGGATTTATTCATTATAATTCATCATCACAGTATTATCATTATCATCATGATCGTAATGATGATCGCCTTTATTATTCTCATTATCATAATCACAATCTCCACTGTAATGGCCCTCATTTATTTGCTTTTATGGCCCATTCGGAGATGGTGACATACATTGTTAACACTGACAGTTGTTTGATTCAAGGTCCCACTTAGTCTCCCCTCCAGCCATCCAGGTAGGGCACATTGGTGACGGCAGGTCTGAAAGCCCTGTGTTCAGTGATGTTCAGTGATGTTTAGTCATGTTCAGAGGTTATCATGTGGAGAAGGGCACAGGAGCCAGTGTAGGGGTGAGCTGGGCTAGCTAGTTCCAGTATCAGACTGGTAGAGTAGTGGAGGGGTGAGCTGGGCTAGCTAGTTCCCGTATCAGACTGGTAGAGTAGTGGATGGGTGAGCTGGGCTAGCTAGCTCCAGTATCAGACTGGTAGAGTAGTGGAGGGGTGAGCTGGGCTAGCTAGTTCCAGTATCAGACTGGTAGAGTAGTGGAGGGGTGAGCTGGGCTAGCTAGCTCCAGTATCAGACTGGTAGAGTAGTGGAGGGGTGAGCTGGGCTAGCTAGCTCCAGTATCAGACTGGTAGAGTAGTGGAGGGGTGAGCTGGGCTAGCTAGTTCCCGTATCAGACTGGTAGAGTA
>NC_052347.1:12152713-12245213 GCF_016432855.1 Salvelinus namaycush | reverse complement strand
CAAACCCAACCTTGGACTATTTGAATGGCGCTTGCTAGATAACGAGCGCCGCTTTTTTAAAACAGAAGTTGCTGGCAGCCCCGTTCTACAGTCCCATTCTCTCTCTCTCTGAGGATTTGGAGAAAGTTTGACTGCCTCTTTCTATCCTCAAGTCACCCGCTTTCATGTGAGTGTCGTTTGAACATGGGAGTCACACAGCAGGCCCCAGAGGTCTGAGTCTGGACAACAGCACCTCCCTGGAGTAGAGGAGGACTGACTGACTGGAGAGATGAGGAGAGAGAGGAGAGGCAATCCCTCATTAAACACACACTGCCAACCCTCCGCCGGGAATTCACACAGAATCCATACATTTCATTCTCTTTTCCTCATGACTCTTTTAAAGTCTCTAAGTTTTCCGAGACGGCCAGAGTAAAGCACTGAGGAGTGGGAGCCCAGTGAGTGCTGATCTGCTCCCCAATCTGTGTTTCTGCAGGGTGTCCTAATCAAAGACACCCGCGCCCTTCTGTGGCACCCAAAGCAAACAGGCTGGGTCATTAAAGCAGGGGAGCGCAGCGAGGAGCAGCAGTGGTGGTGGGGGGCACATCGGTGGGGAGTGCTCCCCTACACCAGCGGCCCCAGGGATTAGCCAGCCACTCTGTTTACAGCCCACTAACCTGATCCCTCTCTCCTCACTGGCAGGGAGAGATGGAGAGAGAAGGAGAGAGAGAAGGGTAGAGAGAGAAAGAGAGAGTGTGGAAAAGAAAGGGAGGGAAAGGGAGAGGAAGAAAGACAGTGAGAGAGAGGGAGGGAGGGAGCCGTGAAGGAAAGCAGGGCTGCCTCTCATCTCTCCATGACCACGTCACTTGGCTTTCTTCACAGCGGGTGGACAGATGAAATGAAATATAAAATGGCGAGAGGAGAAGTGAGTGGCGTGGGGGAATGAGAGGCAGCGACACGGCAGGGTTCTGAGCAGGGGAGTGGAACCTCCTGCAAAGTCTCTCCTTACTCACTGAACACAGTGTATCTGTGTAGCTGCCATTAAGAGTCAGCCATGACGATGGAGTCACACACATCTTCAAATCAAACATGATTTCATCACAGAGCAATGCTACAGTTATACACATGGCCTTGCTATATCTGTACCTGTAAATCACAGCTGATTTCTCCACCCATTATCCATGGTGCTTCAGTGCTTCTATGGTGAGCAAAATGGAGTTGTTAATTACGTTTTTTATGGGTGACTTGAATCCCTCAGGGGGGCAGCCTTGACCCCCAGCTGACATCTCCCAGCAGGTGTTTTCATGTGAGAGGAGGAGAGGAAGAGAGGGAGGAAAGGAAGAAAGGCCGGACTGAAGTCACATCTTCTCCCGCTGGTATTATCAGGAGTTAGAGAGAGGGAGACTTCTGCTAAATCCTCCTCTCTGATCCTCAACCACCTCCAGAAAGGGTGAATCCCAGGTTATGGCATATTTTATATATGAAATATATTATGTATACTTTGACTTAATTTAAACCACATGTCAACGCCTACCTGGTGGGCTCACATCGCTATAGTGCTTGCTCTGTCCTATTGGTCCAAAGTTTAGGCTGCTGAATATGCTGAAGTCAAAATATTGAACCATGACAAAAACTAGCTGTTATATGTAGAATTGTATATATTTAATTACAGAAAGTAGCTGTGTAATATTCAGTATTTGACATATCAAATTATGAAAAAATAACATGGTGAATTCAAGCTGTTTTAACTACATGGAAAAATGGTGATGTAATATGCTGAATTCAACATATTTTACTGTGGAGGAATAGCTGCATAGTATGTTGAATTTGACATATTCTACTATGGTAAAATAGCTGTCAGTATGGTGAATTTGACATATCTTACTATGGAATAATAACTGTTTGCTGAATTCCCCATATTTAACTGAGAGAAAGTGTCTGTGGATAATCCTGGCTTAGCGGCTGCTCCTCAGGAGGCAGTGCAATATGTTGAGGGACATTCTCAGAGGTTTATATACATTTACAGATAATTAGCTAATTTGACCAATTAGGCAGGGCTTTTTGGCTAGCCTAGCCCAGGCCCCTGCAGGCATAGAGTGCAACTTTCCCTCCTCTCCTTTCCACTAACTCCACAACCAAATGGATCAGGGGAGGGCTTGTCCCCCTTTCACAGAGCCTAAATGATTCATGTGTACAGCATGTTGAATCTCATTGGCGGAAATAAATAAAACCCTTCAGGTTTCCACGTTTTCCAGAGAGCCCGGCTTCTCAAAAATGCACTTTGATTTCGCCACAACGTTTCCAATTAAATTCAATCAACTCCAACTCACGCAGAATCAGCTCCGCGCTTTGACATCTTTATGTATTTGCTGACATCAAAGTCTACTCCTGCACCCTTGTACACTCTGGGTAGTTGTGTAACGTAAACGTTACCTAAACTAACGAGCCGCTGCACAACCTTATGACTGTCATATGTAATATTCCATCACTTCCTGCTTCCAAGCCTTTATTAACAATCCTACTGGTAATGGTCTTAAGGCTCCTTAAACACCTCCGGTCATCAACCTAATTTAAGATAATGCCAGGTGTGTGTTGTGTTGTTGAGCGGTACTGACCGGTACAGTCGTGTTGGCGGTGATTGCGGACGTGTTGTTGTCGGTGCCCGGCGGCTCACTGTGCGTCTGTGTGGGGGTGTAGAGGGTCATGGCATGCTCAGGCACCCTGTTCTGCCCGGTGTAGTCCTGCGTGGGGAGGGGGTGGGGTGCCGCAAACTCGGCCGGGATGCCATTCTGTGGGGGAGGCGGGTACTGGGCAGGCGTGTACGGCTGGGCCATTGCTTCTGGGGGGTTGGTGGCCTCTTGGTTACCCTATTAAGACAAAGAGGAGAAGACAGTGTTACATTCATTGTTCCACATCACTTGTGATTAAAGTTACATTGTTAGAACAGCGGAGTACGTTGTTAGTAGTACTAAAGAACAACGCAGCATGAAAGCCATGCTGGTTTCCCCTGTGCTTTGGAAGTAGCTGGGGAGATGAAGAGTTGTCCTGCAAACTAAGTATATCAGGGAAATAGCTATCATATCATATTTCACCCCAGATTAGAGGATTCCTTGATCATTATTAATGAACAGAGTTTATGGTGTGTAGAGCACGGCTCTCTGGTGGTGGGGCAGGAGCGAGGAGGAAACTCAATTGCACTCATGGCAAAGCGCAAAAGGAAAGATCAATTAATTGATACAATTTTGATTAGAGCCTTTGATTCAAATGACAGGTCGGTTATAGGAGCAGCCGATTCCTTTATGTGTTCCACTTTTCTGCTTTGAACACCTACTACCTGCATCTTACTTGATATATCTGTCCTGTCCTTGGCTCTTCCTTCTCACCCCCTCCCTCACTCATATCCCTCTTTCATTCTGTCCTACTCATCCTGTTCTGTCTCTGTGCTCCTGAGTGACTTAAGTGATAGATGGCTGGTAGAGACGTGGCAGGCGCTTTGCAAACCCTTTCTCTCGTGTGGGCGCTTAAGATGATGAGCTGTTGAATGAATGGACTTTTCTGGCTGGTGCGCATTGTTAAGCAAAGCAATGGTAGGACTAGAAGAGAGCATGTCTTATTGTTCTACCACACTGAGCCCTGCTGGAACAGATACCACACCTCTACATTAAAACCCCAACAACTGTGTTTAAAAAAAGGTGAGACAATAACGGCAGAATCCAATAACACATTCCCACCAAATATCCCCAATCAAATTTGAAGATACAGATCACAAGCTGTATCTTGTGTTATGCTGAACGCATAACTCATCTGATAAGAGAAGACAAAGAGGCTTATGGGTAAGGGGAAAAACAATAACAGTAAACAGATAGAGAAGTTTCTGTCTCTTCCAAGCCTTAACTGGCTAGGGACGGAGAAAGGAGAGATAAATGCTTTTTATTCCTTTTTTCTCACTTGTGTGCATTGCTGTTTGGGCTCTATGTTGCAGGCTTCCACAGACAGCCGTAGCTAGTTGGGCTGGAGGAGAGGAGAGGAGGCCTGTGCTTTAATGAGGGAGTGGAGCCGTGCAGCATAGCGCCCAGCGCTGTAAATGTTTTGGAAACAATGATACACTGACGTGTTGCCAAACAAACCACAGTCCAAACCACTTGGCCAATTAAGGAAATGCCTCCATTATCTAACTAAAAAAAGAAAGGTCTTTCAGCCTTGAGAGATGAGGAGGATCGACCAGCTTCAAGAGAGGCCACAGAGTCTCAAGGCCTGGGCCCTCAACACCTCTGTGACCTCACCTACCCTGCCTACCTAAATCTCTCTATCCTTACCTCCCCTCTCATTCCCCCCGTCTCTTTCTTCCCTCCCTTTTCGTGCTGAAACTTTTTTAATCTCTCCCCCTGTGCTCTACTTTTCATCTCCCTCTAGTCATGGCGTTATATAACCCACTTGCATTGCAGGGCATCCTTATTCAAGTCGACTCTTGATGTCGTCAATTTTAAACTTTTAACACCCACTTCAAGGAAGGGGGATGGTTAGCTACCTAAAAACGGAAGCTTCTCATGGCACAGCAGCAGCTGAGACCTTTCACATAGTTTCCCCATGAACCGGTTCAAGTGGTCTAACATCAACAAATCAGTTAAGAAAGAAAGCTTGAGTCCAGATGACAACAAGGCATGTATGAGAAACAGTCTTCACACCATATGGGAGATCAAGGCTACATTAGAGGATTCTGTTAGACATGGCGAGGCACAGAGCACCAGTGTACTTGTGTCACGCCTATTGTTCTTGGAGCATAAAACAAGGGCATGGGACTGAAATAAAGCCATGTGACACACAACACTGGGTAACAGCCTGGAGCTGGGAGGGAGAGCGAAAGTGAGAGAGAGAGAGACAGAGACAGAGACAGAGAGAGAGAGAGAGAGAGAGAGAGAGAGAGAGAGAGAGAGAGAGAGAGAGAGAGAGAGAGAGAGAGAGAGAGAGAGATGCAGCAACAAAGTGTTGCCAAAAGCAAGGAGTGGGGGTCTATGGGTGTGAGTAGAGAACGGGGCTCATTAGTGAAACACAAAGTAACACTGGCTCTTGTATGATCTTCCCCTTCTCTCTGATGTATGTGACAAACAAGTTATTCAACTGGAAATGAACTAGAAGAGAAAAAAGGGCCCATGCAAATCAGCAGCGTTGGTCCCTCTGTGACCGCACATCCTTTTAGCTGGTGATAATCCACAGTGCCTGATGAAAACTCCCACACCATATCAACCATAAAGCTCTCAGGCGCAGGTTGCAGTTCCCATCTCTCCCATCTCTCACGGCTCTGACGGGGAGACATTAAGTTATGGCCGGAGAGAAACTGCTCCTAGTCGTTTGTGTGGTGTTATGAGGCCCCGGGCGGCAGGCGGCGTTCGTCCACCTGCAGGCGTGTTAACGATGGACGAGCAGGTCCCACCGTGGCAATTCAGCGCCCCCGCACAAGGCCAGACGGTAGGAGTTAGCTAAACCCGTCCTCCATCGACAGGACCAGGGGGAATACAGGAATCCAGACAGAACGCCCAGTCTGTATCGATCTCCTATCTCTCTCTCGCTCACGCTATCTCTTACTCCCACCTCTCTCTCTCTCCATCTCTCTCCTTTACCCCTCAACCCCTACTACAGAAGAGCACAATAAAAAACACTCTCTTTAATGTTAAGCACTCTCCCAGTGTAAAATTGGATTGAAACCCTTACTTAACGAAATCACTTTTGGTAGCAGAGTTTTTGTTTTTACAGTCAGCATTAGGCAGCCCTGTCTAAGGTGCAGGGGGGCGAGGAGGTTGGGCAGGCCCAAATGGCTTGGACTTCCAGACCTGCTCGTCTAGAGAGAAACACAGGGCAATGGACAGGTGGAGAGTGATGCTACTGTAACTGCTAACTGGTGTTAGCTCTTTTGATGATAGAAGCTCCATTTCATCTCCATGGATACCGTGGGTAGAGTTCTTGGTCAGTGGCCAACAATCTCTGATCCTCTTCAGCAAAGCTGCTGGGGACTTGCTCTCTGAGGTAGGCAAGGCAGAGATGAGCTGAGCACATACAGTAGCTGGGGAGAACTCAGCAGAGTGGTGTCAGTTCCTGTACTGTGCATGGGAGATCAGAGGGTAAAGCTAAGGCTAAAGACAGTAGGTGACTAATTGTGTTGCATTGAATCCAGGGGGAAATCACTCAAATGGGGGCCATTGATGATATCAGCTATGGACGTGTGATGTAGTGAGCAGGGTTATGGCTTTTACTTAGACACACCGAGTCAGCCACTCAGACTCATGTGTTTTGTCTTGTTTTTTAGAGGGTGGACAGCTTTTATATTGCGGAGAGATTGTTGCTTCCATCAATGTAATTGTCTGTATCATTTCCAGTCCCTCATATATTTTTGGGGTAAATATATATATCTATATACATACATACATACATATACCCAAATACATATTCATACTAGAGGTCGACCGATTAATCGGAATGGCCGATTTCACGTTTTCATAACAATCGGAAATCGCCGATTTAGACATTTTTTTTTTTACACGTTTATTTAACTAGGCAAGTCAGTTAAGAACACATTCTTATTTTCAATGACGGCCTAGGAACGGTGGGTTAACTGCCTTGTTCAGGGGCAGAACGACAGATTTTTACCTTGTCAGCTCAGGGATTCAATCTTGCAACCTTACGGTTAACTAGTCCAACGCTCTAACCACCTGCCTCACGAGGAGCCTGCCTGTTACGCGAATGCAGAAAAAAGCCAAGGTAAGTTGCTAGCTAGCATTAAACTTATCTTATAAAAAACAATCAATCAATCATAATCACTAGTTAACTACATATGGTTGATGATATTACTAGTTTATCTAGCGTGTCCTGCGTTGCATATAATCGATGCAGTGCGCATTCGCGAAAAAGTACTGTCGTTGCTCCAACGTGTACCTAACCATAAATATCAATGCCTTTCTTAAAATCAATACACAGAAGTATATATTTTTAAACCTGCATATTTAGCTAAAAGAAATCCAGGTTAGCAGGCAATATTAACCAGGTGAAATTGTGTCACCTCTCTTGCGTTCATTGCATGCAGAGTCAGGGTATGTGCAACAGTTTGAGTCGCCTGGCTCATTGCGAACTAATTTGCCAGAATTTTACGTAATTATGACATAACATTGAAGGTTGTGCAATGTAACAGGAATATTTAGACTTATGGATGCCACCTGTTAGATAAAATACGGAATGGTTCCGTATTTCACTGAAAGAATAAACGTCTTGTTTTCGAGATGATAGTTTCCGGATTCGACCATATTAATGACCTAAGGCTCATATTTCTGTGTGTTATTATGTTATAATTAAGTCTATGATTTGATAGAGCAGTCTGACTGAGCGATGGTAGGCACCAGCAGGCTCGTAAGCATTCATTCAAACAGCACTTTCGTGCGTTTAGCCAGCAGCTCTTCGCAATGCTTCAAGCATTGCGCTGTTTATGACTTCAAGCCTATCAACTCCCGAGATTAGGCTGGTGTAACCGATGTGAAATGGCTAGCTAGTTAGCGGGGTGCGCGCTAATAGCGTTTCAAACGTCACTCGCTCTGAGACTTGGAGTAGTTGTTCCCCTTGCTCTGCATGGGTAACGCTGCTTCGAGGGTGGCTGTTGTCGATGTGTTCCTGGTTCGAGCCCAGGTAGCGGCGAGGAGAGGGATGGAAGCTATACTGTTACACTGGCAATACTAAAGTGCCTATAAGAACATCCGTAGGTCAAAGGTATATGAAATACAAATCGTATAGAGAGAAATAGTCCTATAATTCCTATAATAACTACAACCTAAAACTTCTTACCTGGGAATATTGAAGACTCATGTTAAAAAGAACCACCAGCTTTCATATGTTCTCATGTTCTGAGCAAAGAACTTAAACGTTAGCTTTCTTACATGGCACATATTGCACTTTTACTTTCTTCTCCAACACTTTGTTTTTGCATTATTTAAACCAAATTTAACCTGTTTGGGCTCAAGGGGCAGTATTGAGTAGCCAGATAAAAGGTGCCCATTTCAAAAAGGCCTCGTACTCAATTCTTGCTCGTACAATATGCATATTATTATTACTATTGGATAGAAAACACTCTCTAGTTTCTAAAACCGTTTGAATTATTTCTCTGAGTGAAACAGAACTCATTCTGCAGCACTTTTCCTGTCAGGGAGTGAGATTTCAGAAATCCAGGTCCCTGTTCTGAGATCAGTTTATAAGTCCCCATGCAAGCTATGAGGGTACATGCACTGCATACGCCTTCCTCTAGATGTCAGTAAGCGGTGAGACTTTGAATGGAGTCAATTGCGCAATCTGGGACCTTATATTAGACCGTGGAACAGGAAGTACCGTTCTTTTCAACAGTGCGCTTGACGCATGAAGACATCAGAATGGCGTCCTGCAAACGCTTTCGTTTTAGTATTTCTATATCTCCGGTCATGTTTTTATTCGTTATAGGTGTTAAAGACATCATAAGGTAGTTAATTTAAACCGACTTATAGCAGTTTATAGCAGTTTATTGTGATTTTCTGGGATTTCTTTGCCATGCGCTTTCACGAGTTGGACACCACTCCAGTTGGCGGCTAACGTTTAGCGGCTAATTCGACCGGACAATCTTTCAACCCAAAGACGATTGTTTTGAAGAAAGGACACCTTGCCCAAGATTCTGATGGAAGCTCAGCTAATAGTAAGCAGTCTTTATGCTGATAATTCATTGTTCTGTTGAAAAATGTCAAATGCATGAAACGCCATTGCTTGCAGTGTAGCATTGTGTTATCGCAGCCTGTATTGCGTAGTAAGGTTAATTTTAAAAATGTAATTCGGCGATTGCATTAAGAACTAATTTGTCTTTCAATTGCTGTCCAACCTGTATTTTTTTAGTCAAGTTTATGAATAGTTTTCGATAAGAGTAGGTGGCTTTCCAAGATGGCATCGGACAGATTGCTTGACGTTATGGACACTATTCTCATTGTATAAGCACGATTTGTGCCGCTAAATATGCACATTTTCGAACAAACTCTATATGCATTGTGTAATATGATGTTACAGGACTGTCATCTGAAGAATTCTGAGAAGGTTAGTGAAAAAATTAATATATTTTGGTGGTTTATACGTTATAGCTATTTTTGCCTTGAATCAATGCTGTTGTTATGTTTGCTATTGTGCTAAGCTAATATAACGCTATATTGTGTTTTCGCTGTAAAACACTTGATAAATCGGAAATATTGTCTGGAATCACAAGATGCCTGTCTTTCAATTGCTGTACACTATGTATTTTTCAGAAATGTTTTATGATGAGTATTTAGTTATTTGGCGTTGGTGTCTGTAATTTTTCTGTCTGCTTTCGGTGCAATTTCTGACTGTAGCTGCAATGTAAACTATGATTTATACCTGAAATATGCACATTTTTCTAACAAAACATATGCTATACAATAAATATGTTATCAGACTGTCATCTGATGAGGTTGTTTCTTGGTTAGTGGCTATTTATATCTTTATTTGGTTGAATTTGTGATAGCTACTGATGTAGTAAAAAACGGATGGAGTAAAAATAGTGGTGTCTTTTGCTAACGTGGTTAGCTAATAGATTTACATATTGTGTCTTCCCTGTAAAACATTTAAAAAATCGGACATGTTGGCTTGATTCACAAGATGTGTACCTTTCATCTGGTGTCTTGGACTTGTTAATGTGTGAAAGTTAAATATTTAAAAAAAATATCTTTTGAATTTCGCGCCCTGCACTTTGAGCTGGCTGTTGTCATAAGTGTACCGGTGTCGGGCTTGCAGCCCAAACAGGTTAACATGTTTCATTATTTATTGGAGGCTCAATTGATTTTATTGATGATTCATTCATTATTGTTGTAATTGTCATTATTACAAATAAATGTAAAAAAATCGGCTGATTAATCGGTATCGGCTTTTTTTGGTCCTCCAATAATCGGTATCGGTTTCGGCGTTAAAAAATCATAATCGGTCGACCTCTAATTCATACATAAACATTCATACATACACACATATATACATACATACATACATACAGTTGAAGTCGGAAGTTTACATACACTTAGGTTGGAGTCATTAAAACTTGTTTTTCAACTACTCCACAAATTTCTTGTTAACAAACTATAGTTTTGTCAAGTCGGTAGGACATCTACGTTGTGCATGACACAAGTCATTTTTCCAACAATTGTTTACAGACAGATTATTTCACTTATAATTCACTGTATCACAATTCCAGTGGGTCAGAAGATTACATACACTAAGTTGACTGGGCCTTTAAACAGTTTGGAAAAGTCCAGAAAATGATGTCATGGCTTTATAAGCTTCTAATAGGCTAATTGACATCATTTGAGTCAATTGGAGGTGTACCTGTGGATGTATTTTAAGGCCAACCTTCAAACTCAGTGCCTCTTTGCTTCACATCATGGGAAAATCAAAAGAAATCAGCCAAGACCTCCACAAGTCTGGTTCATCCTTGGGAGCAATTTCCAAACGCCTGAAGGTACCACGTTCATCTGTACAAACAATAGTACCCAAGTATAAACACCATGGGACCACGCAGCCATCATACCGCTCAGGAAGGAGACGCGTTCTGTCTCCTAGAGATGAACGTACTTTGGTGCGAAAAGTGAAAATCAATCCCAGAACAACAGCAAAGGACCTTGTGAAGATGCTGGAGGAAACAGGTTCAAAGGTATCTATATCCACAGTAAAACGAGTCCTATATCAACATAACCTGAAAGGTCGCTCAGCAAGGAAGAAGCCACTGCTCCAAAACCACCATAAAAAAGCCAGATTACGGTTTGCAACTGCACATGGGGACAAAGATTGTACTTTTTGGAGAAATGTCCTCCCGTCTGATGAAACAAAAATAGAACTGCTTGGCCATAATGACCATCGTCATGATTGGAGGAGAATGGGGGAGCCTTGCAAGCTGAAGAACACCATCCCAACCGTGAAGCACGGGGGTGGCAGCATCATGTTGTGGGGGTGCTTTGCTGCAGGAGAGACTGGTGCACTTCACAAAATAGATGGCATCATGAGGCAGGAAAATTATATGGATATATCGAAGCAACATCTCAAGACATCAGTCAGGAAGTTAAAGCTTGGTCGCAAATGTGTCTTCCAAATGGACAATGACCCTAAGCATACTTCCAAAGTTGTGGCAAAATCTCTTAAGGACAACAAAGTCAAGGTATTGGAGTGGCCATCACAAAGCCCTGACCTCAATCTCATAGACAATTTGTGGGCAGAACTGAGGAAGTGTGTGCGAGCAAGGAGGCCTACAAACCTGACTCAGTTACACCAGCTCTGTCAGGAGGAAGGGGCCAAAATTCACCCAACTTATTGTGGGAAGCTTGTGGAAGGCTACCCGAAACGTTTGACACAAGTTAAACAAATTTAAGGCAATGCTACCAAATACTAATTGAGTGTATGTAAACTTCTGACCCACTGGGAATGTGATGAAAGAAATAAAAGCTGAAATAAATCATTCTCTCTACTATTATTCTGACATTTCACATTCTTAAAATAAAGTGGTGATCCTAACTGACCTAAAACAGGAAATTTTTACTGGGATTAAATTTCAGGAATTGTGAAAAACTAAGTTTAAATGTTTTGGCTAAGGTGTATGTAAACTTCCGACTTCAACTATACATACATACATACACATACCCATATACATACATAAACATTCATACATATACACTTATATACATACATACATACATATATATATCCACACTTTTTTTTAGAATATACCTTTATTATTCCCCGCAAACCCTACCACCCCTCCCCCAATCGGAGTAAACTAATAAAGACTCATTTGCTGGGGACTGGAAGTTCCTTGAAAGGTCTCTACCACACAGGTTCATCTGTCACCAGATCCAACATCAGACCTGTTACAATATTAGATGATCCGTTTGAGATGTTGAGCTACAAGAATACCAGGTGAATATCGAGAATGTGTTCCTTTCTGGGGAATTCAGCATATATGTGTGTACTGTAGTCTACATTAGTTACTGAACTGGCATGTTGACAGGAACCCTTTAAAATGGCTCAAGTTTACAGAACCTATCCAGTGCAGTGAGTCCAAAGGAGAGGAAGGGAAAGAGTGTGGAGTGTTTTCTAGCGACAGCACAGCTCCAAGACATAGAGAAGAGAAGCACTCATCTCACTTTAATGACTCCCTCACTGAGAGGCAGGCAAACTTGTGACAAATCCCGTTGGGCCATTGCAGCAGAAAACAGAGTGGGGACAACCGTGAGTGTCACGTAGCTCAACAGTGGCCAACGTAGAGCATGCAACACACAAGAAACACAGCGAGGACTTTCAGCCAGCCAGGCGCATAAAAGCCCCTTGTTGTTTTCACCCCCGCTACTGACGCCCAGCTAATTGAACCCCAACAAACAGACATGCAGAAAAAGCAGGCAGGCCAGTGAGGCAGGGCTGGGATGATTTTGAACATTCAGCAACTGGCATTAGTTTTGTCTTAACAGGCACACATAAATAAAGCTTGAGTCTAGCTAGGTCCATTTTAATTAGGCAAGCCATATGATCGTGCTCCAACACTGCGGTAGCGTTAGCAGTGTTAGCAGCGCTAGCATCTCACCAGAGGCTGCAGCCAGCCAGGGAGAGCCTGTTAATTACAACCACCTGCCAACCATTCAAGGTGAGTCTGAAAAGCCCAACTCAGAGGCAGAGGTAAACAACAACAACAAAACAAATCCTCCAGTTGGGTTTCTCATGATGAAGCAGATTTCCGGGCGCACCGGCTGGCTTTTCCCCCTCATTGTCTTCCAATTACAGTGAAACTTTGGGAGAGACAGAGGGGAGAGAGCATGGAGAGGTTGAAATGCAGCGGCCCAATTTAATGCAGATTTGAACCACCTGAGAAAAGCTTTTGCATCCCCCTAGCTACCCCCAGTGTTCTTCCATACCACTCTTCAGCGGTTTGGGATTCCAAATAGGCTCGGCACAGCATTATTATTTTCCTTCACATTTCCTCTCTTGCCAACACTCATCTCTCAGTTTTTCCACCTCATTTGTGGAAGAATCTTCCATGAAGTTAAATACTGCATCTACACTCGGCCTCCCAGAGTGAATTGAGATTTTTTGCACTCTGTTCTATTTTCTATCTTTTTTCTTCAGGAGCCTTAATTGTTTACACATGTCACATATGTTTCATTCCTTCTAACATGATTTTTCCTAATTATTTTGGAGCATTTATTTGTGATTCATGGCGTGTTCATGCACTAGACGGAACTAGGAAACTCAGAAATTGAACGCAGCAGGTGTAGAGCTTGCAACCAGTTAGCAAGTCGGAAATTTCAGAGTTTTCTAGTTCCAACTAGCATGTGAACGCGGCTTCATCCTTGGACAGGGTATTAAAGGGAGAGTTAATTTCCCTCTATCCCTTGTTGATTTCTTTATTACATTGCTGCCGCACTGCACAACACCACACACCGAGCCTCAGCCTGTGCTGATCGAGATGGGACTGCTCTTAGCGTCTGCTGTGCTACGACTAGCAAGTGTTACTATACCTCAGAGACGACTGGAGCGCCACTTAATAAACAGAGCAGACAGAGGATCACTTTGAACTCCTGTGACATGTAATGAACCTGTCCGTCTCCTCCTCAGCCACCCGCCCGCTGTAACAGCCATGCATGGATCTGATCTGTTTGGGGCTGGAGAACGGCGCATTAAAAAGCTCCTAATAAACCAACAGGATCTTTAAAAACAACTATCATTTACACATGATCAGACCCGCCATGTTTTCCCCACACCATAAAAGCAGATAATTGCCTCTTTCAATGTTGTTGCCTTTTTGTTGCGTAACAGACATTTACATCAGGGACTAATTATTCCAGACTTGTTGTCGGAATTCAAATAGACATGTGGGCTGTGTGTCGTTTTTAAACTCAACTAGGCCCGCAGGCGTTGCTTTTGACCTGATCAAATGTACTACAGTAAATCTCAGCCCGATACACGGTAGTCTTTTCCCCTCCCAACATCCTTCTCATGTTATCAAATTACATGAACAGATTGATATTGGTATACTTTTATTACACATGTTCTAAATTGATAAGACTCTTCAATTTCTAGAAATTGCTATTGGTCACGGAGATAAAGACCTATCTGAAATTAAAATTGATGAACGGTTGATCAGGGACATTCTTTTGATTCTGGTCATACACGCGTGAATCAATTCTCGTACCGTGCCGATCCACTGATCCATCTACACCAGATCTAGTTTAGCTGGCAAATTAGTATTTTTCTACTGTAATTCAACACTGTTGAAGTGACACCAACATTTGGTTAGGAACCAGCTGTGTGCCATTGTGATGTGGTCTCTCTTTGAGGGTTATGATAAGAGGCCAGACTTCCTCATGAGGGACAAATGCCAGCGCTTAAACATGCAGGAATCTTAACATGACATTCGTTGACCGCTGTGACAATGGCAACCATATGCAAATGAGACAGTGTCGCTCTCATTATGACCCTGTCACTGAGACACTGACCCCTCCTACTGTAGAGAGAGAGAGGGGGGGGGGGGGGGGGGAGCAAACACAGAAATAAAAAGATCCTAATACCAGGAAGCAAACAGGTAAAAGGCACCATTTACACTGTCTAACTCTTGTCTTCCTTTTCTCAGCTCTATTCTTCCTCCCTTTGTAATCCTTCTCTTTGGTTTCCCTTTGCCTCGGTGTGTTTCTCTTTGCTCTGCGGAGGAGGGCACGGGGAGTGGAGGGACAGATTTACATGGGCCATATTCTTTGAAGTGAACATGCCTACTACTCCCTGCTGTAGCCCAAGCTCATCTAATCAGCAGCTAATTCCAGTTATTAAGATTTGAGAGATAACTTTGATTCATCACAGTCCATCTACCCCAATCGGTTAATCACTGTCGTCCTAAGCTCTTTTTTAGTCCTCCTCTTGTTTCCAGCCCCTCTGGCACTCGGCGATGGGAGAAAAGGAGAGAAGATATTAACAATATTAATGACCCGTGATCCTCGTCTCCTTAATGAGAAGGGTTATTAACTGTGATTATATGTGATGAAATGGTGGTAATTCTTGAAAGCTTGGGAAAACTTGTACTATCGCTTGTCTGCTGATTTGCTCGTCTGATGTTGAAAAAGGGAAGAGGTGAGCGTGGTGCAGAAGTAGTGTGTGATACAGCGGGGAGGGGAGGAGCGAGGGAAGGAGAGAACGGAGATGGAGACGCAGAGGAGGCTGGAAGGGATTTTAAGAGGGGTTCAAATCAGGGAAACCGAGGATGGTCCTATTACAGACTCAGACACATCTAAGACGCTCACATCGGAGAGCTCTTCCACTCCAGATACATATGTATTTCACTCTTTAATAGGCCGCAGATAGAGACAGTTTTTCCAACTCAGGAAATGTGTCTGCTGAAAACTCTGTCACGTCTTTTGTCCCAAATTCTCTCCCCTCTTCGGGGCTAACTAGTGGGTGCACTCCCCAGACACACGTCTGCAGGTTGACATTGCTGAATGGCTGTTTAAACGCCTATACCACTCTGCCAGATCCCTGATACAGCATTCCAGCTTTTTCTCTTTCCAATTAGGGAGCTGGTGGGGAGCTGGTGAAGAGAAGGAGTCAGCTCCATATGATTCCCTCTAAAGGGGGAGGGTACCGGGGTGTCTGCTAAATCATTGATGTGCAGTAAGACTGTTTCATTGTAGATGGGTTAGCAGCAGACAGCTAACAATCCTGAATTATTCATCCCTGTCCCGTGAAGAGAAGACCAAGACTAGAATGAGGCTCTGCCTCTCTGCTGCTCCTCCTCTCACTCCCCCCTCCCCTGTGACAGATTGGGGGAGAGAGACACGGAGGAGGAACAGAGACCACTGCACGGCGTGGTGCTACCTGACCGCTTTAAACACCTCTCTTTATCTGGGCTAACTCCTGCATGGAGCTGTGGCTGCTGCTGGTGCTTCAGTCTCCTTCACACTCACAGTGTTAAGCTACAACTACACCCACTACTACACTGGTAGTAACCACAGAGGATTCTCATGTTATACAGAGAAAAAACACCCCCATTCGTAATGGTACACTTCAATGGTTACAGAAGTAGTCAGAGTAATAATGCTATTTAAAACAGACAAGGGGCATGTTGGCCTTCCTCATCTGTCGGGTGTTGTTTTAAAGGTGTTGTTTAAAAGTTACAAACACTCCTAAAGTGATCCACCCCTAAAAGGCTGGCAAAGGGGAATTACAATCACCATCTGAAACCTGGCATTGTATGGCTGAATCACCTGATGGGCCATTTTAGATAATAATCCTGTTTAAAGAGCTCACTACACCTTTCAGAGAGGGGAGATTTGATTGTTTGCATTAGTGACCTGTGGAGGAAGTCGAGGCAGTGTGGAGAAAAGCAATAGGCCAATTGCCCCTAGCTTTTATTAGATTCAATTCAGTCTTTCATAAACAATACCTTACTTTTCAAAAAGAAGGAAAAAATCTACTTAGTGTGGGTAACCCAGCACTTCCCGGACACACTCCATTTATTTTCCCCAATTAAATCTCTTTAATTGGATTGAGGGCTGGCACCTGGTTTACACTCTGTCAACCACGCAATCCACAGTAATTGATGCTGGAGCAGAGTAGAGTCGTAGCGCGGTGCATTGTGTGTGTGGGAGGGAGGCCGACCGAAGGGGGTGGGATTTAGAACATGTCTCAATACTCCACAATTTCACTGTGATCAATTTATCAATGGCTTTTCTCCCCCTTTCACCACCTCTAAGATGGGAAATGCCTTCACACACACACGCACACAGACATGTATGCGTTCACACACAATTGCATTGCACGCACACATTCACACCCACACTGTGCATGTACACACACCCACACATTAACCCTCACACACATGATAATAAAGTACATTAACATTAACATACAGTACATGCACACCTATACAAACTCAGATCAGCTCCTGAATACAAATGCCCGCTGTGAATACAAATGTACGCGCCCACACACCACACACACACACAATCGTACAGAGATACAAATCTGAGAATTGCATCCAGTGCAGTGACAGCCCGTTTAAAGACACTCTGAATCTCTCCGTCCCTGAATTATAACTCTACAACTATATGGATTCCAGGGAGAAAGAGAGAGAGGGAGAACGGGAGAGAGAAGGAGTGAAAGTGAGAGAGAGAGAAAGAGGTCGAGAGAAGAGAAAATGCCATTTCCTCCAGTGACATGCCCATTCTGTTGGAGGCCTGACTAATTATTCTAAGCACTTTGAAGGATGTCTTTCCACTGCATTAATCTACACATCCCACTCCCCCATCCACAGTCCATGCACTTCTAACTACCCAACAACGCCCCGCAAGTCTTCTTAAAACCAGTAGATAGGTGATGTATTTTGTTCAGTCAGGTGAGGGGAAAACATCCTTTAAGCATGTATTTTGTTTCCCGTGATTTCAGTCTATAACACTTCTTGTATATTTCAGTTGAAAATGGACTCCAAAAACAACTCCACACCACATCCTAATGAAAACAGTAGCAGTACCCAAAATAAATCAGTGTTGTGTCATTATGTAAAGTCAGAGCTTGAAGGAGAATGTGGTTTGTTTTCCTCTGGGCTCACCTCTCTCTCGCAGCTCATTTGGAAGCGAAACCAATCAATAAATCACCCGAGATCATCAATCAATCAATGAACCTATCAATATTCACCGGATCAGACCCCTCCCCTGCGAGAGGCCATCTTCAGTAAGAATATGTCAGGCAAATGGGCTTTTAACATAATAGTTCTGTCCGCTCCTGCTGAGAGCAAGATTGATGTAATGCAACGTATACATGTTGACACAAGCTGTAATGGTGATACACAGCTGGCCCCAAGTTTCTCAGTAACAGAACCAGGGCACAAATCTGATAAAAAGCCCATTATGGTAAAAATAGTGAAATGGCTTAGATTCTTGATACGATAAGTGTATATTTTTCCAAATTACACCCAGACAGATCAGAACTCTCTTTCAAACCACACTGCTCACTGATTAAGGGTGATTTTTTTGTTTTGCTACATTTAAAAATTATCGACTTTATAAAAAAGTGCCCACCGGTGCCTTAAAAAAAGTTTGATGGAGAGCAGGAGAGAATGCAATCTCTATTCATCAATTAGTGCAGTGTTCTGGCAGAGTGGTTAGCAGAGCAGAGCAGCGACACCTCCAGCATATCCCTCCCTCATCCGCTGTGGGGCATCATGGGTAATGCGGCCACAGGAGGAAGAGAGATCCTCTCCGTAAGAGGTGAATTGTGGGACATTCTCATTCCAGTAAGTGATGAGGCAGTCATTCGGGCTCCCGAGTGGCACTGCATCTCAGTGCTTGAGGCGTCACTACAGACGCTCTGGTTTGATTCCAGGCTGTATCACAACCGGCCATGATTGGGAGTCCCATAGGGCGGCGCACAATTGGCCCAGCGTCGTCCGGGTTTGGCCAGTGTAGGCCGGCATTGTAAATTAGAATTTGCTCTTAACTGACTTGCCTAGTTAAATAAAGGTTACATAAAAATTAAATAATAAAAAAAAAACATAGGGAGGAGATCAGAGACCTGGCAGTGTGGTGCCAGGACAACAACATCTCCCTCAACGTCAGCAAGACAAAGGAGCTGATCGTGGCTCACAGGAAACGGAGGGGCAAGCACGCCCCCATCCACATTATTTGGGCTGTAGTGGAGCGGGTCGAGAGCTTCAAGTTTCTCGGTGTCCACATCACTAAGGAATTAACATTGTCCACACACACACCCACACAGTTGTGAAGAGGGCACGACAAGATCTGGCAAGGACCCTCAGATCCTCCAATGCTTTAAGAGCATGTTGACTGGTTACATCACCGCTTGGTACGGCAACTGCAAGGCACCAGACAGCAAAGCAATACAGAGGGTGGTGAGTATGGCCCAGTACATCAATGGGACCGAGCTCCCTGCCATCCAGGACCTCTCACCAGGCGGTGTCAGAGGACACCCCAAATAATTGTCAAAGACTCCAGCCACCCAAGCCATAGACTGTTCTCTCTGCTACTGTATGACAGGTGGTACCAGTGCACCAAGTCTGGAACCAATAGGACCCTGAACAGCTTCTACCCCCAAGCCATAAGACTGCTAAACAAGACCACTAAATAGCTAATCAAATGGCTACCAGGACTACCTGCATTGACCCTTTTTTGCACTAACTCTCTTGTACTGACTCTATGCACACACACACACACTGGACTCTGCCCACACACTCACACATTCTTACACTGACACCGTAACACACATACTATATACAGTGGTGGAAAAAGTACTCAATACTTGAGTAAAAGTAAAGATAGAAAATGACTCAAATAAAAGTTAGTCAGCCAGTAAAATACTACTTGTAAAAGTCTAAAAGTATTTGGTTTTAAATATACTTGAGTATCAAAAGTAAATGTAATTGCTAAAATATACTTAAGTATCAAAAGTAAAAGTATAAATAATTTCAAATTCCTTATATTAAGCAAACCAGACAGCACCGTTTTCTTTCTTTTTTTATTGACGGATAGGCAGGGCAGGGGCACACTCCAACACATATTTACATTTGTGTTTAGTGAGTCCGCCAGATCAGATACAGTAGGGATGACCAGGGATGTTCTCTTGATAAGTGTGTGAATTGGACCATTTTCCTGTCAAAATGTAACAAGCACTTTTGAGTGTCAGGGAAAATGAATGGCGTAAAAAGTACAATATTTTCTTTAGGAATGTAGTGGTGTAAAGGTACAAGTTGGCAAAAATAGAAAGAGTAAAGTAAAGTACAGATATCCAAAAAACTACTTAAGTAGTACTTTAAAATATTTTTACTTAAGTACTTTACACCACTGCACACACACACACTACATACGCTCACACACCCAAAAAATGCGCACACATGCATACTGATGCCCCACACACACTCATACTTCCACACTCACCACATACGCTGCTTCTGTCTATTATCTTTCCTGTTGCCCAGTCACTTTACCCCTACACACAGTGCCTTCAGAAAGTGTTCACACTCCTTGAATTCTTCCACATTTTGTTGTGTTACAGCAGCGTTTCCCCAAACTCTGCCCTCGGGACCCCAAGGGGTGCACGTTTTGGTTTTTGCTCTAACACTACACAGCTGATTCAAATGATCAAAGCTGGATTATTAGTTGATTATTTGAATCAGCTGTGTAGTGCTAGGGCAAACAAACAAACATGCACCCCTTGGGGTTCCGAGGACCGAGGGAAACCCTGTGTTACAGCCTGAATTTAAAATGGTTCAAATATAGATTTTGTGTCACTGATCTACACACAATACCCTATAATCTCAAAGATGAATTATGTTTTTAGACATTTAAAAAAACTTTGTTATGGCAAGCCTAAATATTTCAGGAGTAAAATTGTGCTTAACAAGTCACATAATAAGTTGCACGGATTCTGTGTTTAACATGACTTTTGAATGACTACCTCATCTCTGTTCCTCACATATACAATTATCTGTAAGGTCCCTCAGTCGAGCAATGAATTTCAAACACAGATTCAAACACAAAGACCAGGGAGGCTCTCCAATTCCTTGACAAAAAGGGCAAATATTGTACAATCCAGGTGTGCAAAGCTCTTAGAGACTTACCCAGAAAAACTCACAGCTGTAATCACTGCAAAAGGTGATTCTAACATGTATTGACTCAGGCGTGTGAATGCTTATGTAAATTAGATATTTCTGTATTTCATTTTCAATAAACGTGCAAAAATGTCTAAAAACATGTTTTCATGTTGTCATTATTGGATATTGTGTGTAGATGGGTGAGAAAAAAAACATTATATCCATTTTGAATTCAGGCTTAAACACAACAAAATGTGGAATAAGTCAAGGGATGTGAATGCTTCTGAAGGCACTGTATATTTACATAGCTACCTCAATTACCTCGTACCCCTGTCCATCATCCTGGTAATGGTGCTCCCAGTATACAGCCATACTGATTTGACTCATTATTGTCATTTGTTATTCACTGCGTATTCATTCCTCGCCTCACTATTTCTATTTGTTATTACGTTTTATCTTATCTTTAACTCTGCATTGTTGTCAAAGGACCCGTAAGTAAGTATTACATTGTTAGTCTATCCCTGTTGTTTACGAAGCATGTGGCAAATACAATTTGATTTGATTTTGATTTGATGTTGCAGACATATTGACACTGGCATGGTTAACCATATGCCATTTAGTACTAACACCTTCTCCTCAATACCATACCATTACAGCAAGGTGTTCAACACCAAGACGAATAACATCTAGCACAACCTACATTTAATTGCTCCACATTTTTGATAAGATTTTTCCTGATGTTCTCCCTTTAATGTAAAGATATTAGTCTGGTTCTCTTAGAGCCATCCTCGCACAGATCCCACTGCTTTCTCCCGACTGTGCTTTGAGAAGAGGCTTATCAGACGGAGTGGGGGAGGACGCCACAGCACAGACACAGTCCCCTCTCCCCTCTCTTCCATTGGGGATCCAGAGCGTCATCTGCTCTTATCAGCATGCCATGGCCCAGGGCTGATTGGCACAGGGCTGATTGGCACAGACCTGAGGAGGCACATGGATGAGGCTCACTCTCCTTCCCTGGAGGAAACACTGCCTAATACCCTCCAAGTTCCACACAAACAGCTTAGTGGACCAGTACACACACTAACACACACTGTGTCTATGTGTATGTGTGTGTACAGTGCCTTCAGAAAGTATTCACACCCCTTTATTCACATGTTGTTGTGTTACAGCCTGAATTTAAAATTAATTCAATTGAGATTTTTTGGTCACTGGCCAACACACAATACCCCATAATGTCAAAGTGGAATTATGCTTTTCGAAATTGTTACAAATTAATTAAAAATGAAAAGCTGAAATGTCTTGAGTCAATAAGTATTCAACCCCTTTGTTATGGCAAGCCAAAATAAGTGCAGGAGTAAATATGTGCTTAACAAGTCACATAATAAGTTGCACGGACTCACTGTGTGAAATAATAGTGTTAACATGATTGTTGGATGACTACCTCATACCTGTACCCCACACATACAATTACATCTGTAAGGTCCCTCAGTCGAGTAGTGAATTTCAAACACAGACTAATTCCCAAAGACCAGGGAGGTTTTTCAATGACTCACAAAGAAGGGCACTGATTGGTCCATTAGATGGGTAAAATAAAAAGCAGACACTGAATAACCCTTTGAGCATGCTGAAGTTATTCATTCAAATGTTGATTGTTTATCAATACACACAGTCACTACAAATATACAGGCAGCCTTTCTCTGTCCAGAGAGGAAGAAAATCGCTCAGGGATTTCACCATGGTAACTTTAAAACAGTTTCACAGTTGAATGGCTGTGATAGGAGAAAACTGAGGATGGATCAACAACATTGTAGTTACTCTACAATACTAACCTAACTGACAGAGTCAAAAGAAGGAAGCCTGTACAGAATATTCAAAAACATGCATCCTGTTTGCAACAAAGCACTAAAGATATACTGCAAAAAATGTGGCAAACCAATTAACTTTTTGTCCTGAATACAAAGTGTTATGTTTGAGGCAAATCCAATACAACACATTACTGAGTACCTCTCTCCATATTTTCAAAATAGTGGTGGCTGCATCATGTTATGGATATGCTTGTGATAGCTAAGGACTGGGGAGTTTTTCAGGATACAAAAGAAATGGAATGGAGCTAAGCACAGGCAAAGTCCTAGAGAAAAACCTGGTTCAGTCTGCTTCCACCAGACACTGGGAGATTAATTCACCTTTCAGCAGGACAATAACCTAAAATACAGGGTCAAATCTACACTAGAGTTGCATACAAAGAAGACCGTGAATGTTCCTGCGTGGCCGAGTTAGTTTTGACTGAAATCTATTTGAAAATGTATGGCAAGACCTGAAAGTGGTTGTCTAGCAATGATCAACAACCAATTTGACAGAGCTTGAAGAATTTAGAAAACAATAATCATGGGGAAATGTTGCACAATCCACGTGTGGAAAGCTCCTAGAGACTTACCCACAAAGACTCATAGACTCACAGCTGTAATCACTGCCAAAGGTGCTTCGACAAAGTATTGACCCAGGGGTGTGTATTTCATTTTCAATTTATTTGCAAAAATGTCTAAAAACACTTTGTCATTATTAAGGGGTATGTGTGTAGATGGGTAAGAAAACAAATATTGAATCCATTTTGAAATCAGGCTGTAACACAACAAAATGTGGAATACATCAAGGGGTATGAATACTTTCTGAAGGCACTGGATGTGTATGTGGGTGGGTGTTTGTGTATGTATGTGTGTGTGTGTGTGTGTGTGTGTGTGTGTGTGTGTGTGTGTGTGTGTGTGTGTGTGTGTGTGTGTGTGTGTGTGTGTGTGTGTGTGTGTGTGTGTGTGTGTGTGTGTGTGGGAGGGGGGGGGGGGTTGTTTGTGTATGTGAGGGTGTTTGTGTGTGTGTCTCCAGGCCTGCTCTGAGATCTATCACAGGGTGAGAGAGAGAGTGATGCAGGGGATAGAGTGTAGCTGCGGTGGGGAGAGGCCGAGGGTCAGCGCTCTACCCGCCTGCAGACACCAGCCACAGGGGCTATCCATTACTCCCTGCTAATTGGAGTTTCCCTCTGGGTCAGCCGAGCTCACTGTAGTGCCTCCGCCGTGGAGGGCCCCATATTATTTCCAACACTATGTCATTCCTGATGTCCTTTTTACCCCCTCTCCTCTCCCCCTTTAAGAAGAAGGGGATTAGGGAAGGAGTGCTAGCCGATCTCCCTCCACCACCACAGCTGGTTAATAAGAAAAGTCTGTGTCTCCTCCCTGGACCATTCATCACGTCAGATGGTAATATCTTCAAAGGTCAGACTGAGTCGTAAAGAAAAAAGAGCCTTGGCTAAACTTTCCTGTGGATTTTTTGAGGGTCTAATCACCAAATCTGAGTGTCTCTTTTGATTGGCTTGTGATGGGTTTCTTTCAAAGTGATTGATTACCTTAAAAGGGATTACATTCTGCCTGGTCTGTACTGAAGATTTAGGGCTTAATGCAACGTCTCAAATAACAGATTATTGCTGACGTTCAGGTGTAAGAAAAAGACATGACAAAATGGTGTAAAATAAGAACAGAGCACAACATGGTAATAGATAGGGTAGAATCTAGGACAGACTGGAAAAAACAACAGTTTGACACAAGCGTTAACAAAAAAGATAAAAAGAGGCGAGAAGAGGAGAAGAGATAGAAAGAAAAAGAAGAAAAGATTGAAGGGAAATAAAGCAGTAGAGGAGATAAACACTGCTCCTGTCTGACAAGTGTCACACTTGCGCTTCGATCCAGCCTTCCTCCTGCGCTAATGACTGTCAACATGACAAGCAGGGCAGTCTGAAGGGGGAGAAAATTACTCGCTGAAAAGCAATTGACTGACCGCCATCATTTCTCAGGGAACCAGTGACCTGTGAATATTTCATTATGGGGAAAGTCGTGCGGTCCATACAAATGGGCCCGGGGGCCCGGGGATGTGGATGGCCCTGCCGTCCCCTGGCTGAGACCAGGCAATGGAGGGGGAACCTGGGGCCACGCTGGTCTGTTTCTGCCTGCCTGCCTGGTAGCCTTTTTATTACCACTACACAGCACATATTTCAATTCAAAGTCAGGGGGAATACATTTACACAGATAGTTACAGGCCATAGTTACAGTTTCAATAGTTGGTGTTGTGTTATAATAGGGGATTGGATGTGGAGGGTGTTAGGATAATACAGGTACTGTGTCTACTGAGGTGATATTTGCTTGTCTTTGAGAGGGGGGGAGAGAGAGAGAGCGAGAGAGAGAGAGGTAGAGAGCGAGAGAGAGGTAGAGAGAGAGAGAGAGCGAGAGAGAGAGCGAGCGAGAGAGAGAGAGAGAGAGATGAAGGGTAGAGAGACAGTCTCATAGATGTCAACAGGTCTAACCCAGACGTTCTTTTGCCCTCTGCGCGACATTCATCTTACATTGAGGGAACATCAGAGGCCTTCGAATGGAGAGTGGCAGGAAGAAAAGAGAAGATGAGAAAATATGAAAGAAAATCAATCCAGCACTAGCTTGATTGATCGGTGGAGTTTTAGACAATTTCATCAGGAGACTCCACTAACCAGAGATGACACGACCCATATTGGAGGGAGAATGCATTGTGGAGATTGATACCCGCATTAGAGGCATCAGGTCGGATAAACACAGCTCTGGCAGTAAATACACTGGGCCCGTTTGCCCCCTCAATGACGACTTAATGCCACAGAAATCCAGGCAGCCCACACTTTTCTTTACAAACTTTGACTGGACTGGACAATTGAGTCAATTAAGTACACCATAATCCTTAGCAAGGATCTGTGTCCTCAGAGAAAGTTTGGGGTTTGTGTTATGGTTTGTGTTATGGTTTGTGTTATGGTTTGTGTTGTGGTTTGTGTTATTGTTTGTGTTATGGTTTGTGTTATTGTTTGAGTTATGGTTTGTGTTATGGTTTGTGTTATTGTTTATGTTATGGTTTGTGTTATGGTTTATGTTATGGTTTGTGTTATGGTTTGTGTTATGGTTTGTGTTATGGTTTGTGTTATGGTTTGTGTTATTGTTTGAGTTATGGTTTGTGTTATGGTTTGTGTTATTGTTTGAGTTATTGTTTATGTTATGGTTTGTGTTATGGTTTGTGTTATGGTTTGAGTTATGGTTTGTGTTATGGTTTGAGTTATGGTTTGAGTTATGGTTTGAGTTATGGTTTGTGTTATGGTTTATGTTATGGTTTGTGTTATGGTTTGTGTTATGGTTTGAGTTATGGTTTGTGTTATGGTTTGTGTTATGGTTTGTGTTATGGTTTGTGTTATTGTTTGAGTTATGGTTTGTGTTATGGTTTGTGTTATTGTTTGAGTTATTGTTTATGTTATGGTTTGTGTTATGGTTTGTGTTTTGGTTTGTGTTTTGGTTTATGTTATGGTTTATGTTATGGTTTATGTTATGGTTTGTGTTATTGTTTGTGTTATGGTTTGTGTTATGGTTTATGTTATAGTTTATGTTATGGTTTGTGTTATGGTTTGTGTTATGGTTTGTGTTATGGTTTGTGTTTTGGTTTATGTTATGGTTTATGTTATGGTTTGTGTTATGGTTTGTGTTTTGGTTTGTGTTTTGGTTTGTGTTATGGAGAGAACTTGTGACGTTCTCTATTTATCAAAAGGTCTTAGGAAAGAGGCTCACTTGTGATTCCAATCCAGGTCCTAGTGTTACACATACATTTATGCTCTTCATCAGACTTTACGTATTGAACAAGTATATATCCGTGTGAATCACTTACAAATGATACTTTCCATAAATTCACAATGTTCTACTCACAGCTGCCCTCAAAATGTACACTGAAATACATCTAAAATATACTAACTAACTTCATCCTTCATTCTC
Organism: Salvelinus namaycush; assembly: GCF_016432855.1. Taxonomy (NCBI): domain Eukaryota; kingdom Metazoa; phylum Chordata; class Actinopteri; order Salmoniformes; family Salmonidae; genus Salvelinus; species Salvelinus namaycush. The sequence continues at coordinate 12,218,798 of NC_052347.1, read as the reverse complement.
AAGTCTACCAAGAAAAGAGTAAAATGGACTGATTGTACAACATCTATTTCTACCTGCTCTAATGAAAGAAACTCCACATTCACCAAGGTAGGTATATATGTCAAGACAGGGGGGGGGGGGGGGGGGGGGGGAGTAGAGAGGGACAGGGGGAATACTGCTGATCCAGAAGAGCAGGCCAGGAAGCATGAAATACTACAGAAGAAGAAGAAAAGGACAAAAGGAGCCACCAGGGCCTGATCACATCAGGCTGACAGGAAGTAATGGAGGGTCACAGAGGGTCAGATGACTGATCCAGGGACATTGGACAAAGTAACAATTTCGCCGCTGGGTAAATATTTCAGCAGCGCTTGGTCGTGTAGTGTAGGGCAACCAGACACCCTCTAAAATACAATAAATAGACACCTGTAATAAAACACTCTCCACACAAACACACATATTCTCCGGTGCACACACAAGAACCCTCTTTAAGACACACACACACACAAACACACATATTCTCCGGTGCACACACAAGAACCATCTTTAAGACACACACACACACACACACACACAAACACACATATTCTCCGGTGCACACACAAGAACCCTCTTTAAGACACACACACACACACACACACAAACACACATATTCTCCGGTGCACACACAATAACCCTCTTTAAGACACACACACACACACACAAACACACATATTCTCCGGTGCACACACAAGAACCATCTTTAAGACACACACACACAAACACACAAACACACATATTCTCCGGTGCACACACAAGAACCCTCTTTAAAACACACACACACACACAAACACACATATTCTCCGGTGCACACACAATAACCCTCTTTAAGACACACACACACACACAAACACACATATTCTCCGGTGCACACACAAGAACCATCTTTAAGACACACACACACAAACACACATATTCTCCGGTGCACACAGAAGAACCCTCTTTAAAGACACACACACACACACAAACACGCTGTGGAAAATTCTCAGCTCAAAATTCTCAATAAATACCATCACAGAGAGCTGTCACATAATCATTCTCTTGCCTTTAGCTAAACCACTCAAATATGCTGGGTGGCATAGAGTGGACGTTACCTTTAGTGTGGATAAATTCAGCCCTGTATTAATGTATTAAGCAGGAGGAAGAGCGTGACCGTGACTGTTGGTGACATTTGCACTGATCTGCGCTTCAACTCTCTAATGCAACAAAAGGCATCTCCGATTCCTGTCTCATATCTAGTTTAAAATGAAAGCCCCAATGATCCTGAAGGATTTTACAGCGTGACAGTGACAAATGAATAAAGAAAGAAAAACTTTGTATGCTCCAGCACATCAGACTGGCACTTCTCCAAATGAGAACTGGAGTGGCCCATTGATGTGGCACAAGGGCTGGTGTGACAGGGCACATGGATGTGATCCATATTTCATTGGCTGAACATCACTTGCACCAGTTAGTGAAATCAAATCCAACTCAACCCCTTTGTTGACTACCCAGGGAGGCCCTTCCGTTCAGTACATCACCATGAGTAACTAGTCAAAACACAGAGTATGTCTCTGTTACAGAACTTCTCCACTGAGGCCCCTGCTGTATAGTTGGCCGTTGTTTACTCTGGCCCCAGAGTGGGTTACATGAGGTATTTCCCCCCTCTTACAGTGAGAGACACGGGGTATGGGGTGGGGGAGGATTTTGGTGCGTTGGTGGCAGCGGTGGGATACAGTACGTCTCTCATCCGCTGCTCTACATTATTGCATGTCTGCAGTAAAGTTGATTAAAGCACTTGTGCAGATGTGAACCTTTCACCCTCTCTGCCTTTCATCAGTGGCAGGGGGGAGAGCCTTCCCCTCTCTGCTGTGCCATGTAGGCACACAGCCTTAACTATGAAGACTATATTACAGTGCCCTTAAAGGATAATCAGAATCTCACCATGGGTAGAATAGGGAGCTTGGGGATAGGGATGGTGGTTGGAGGTTGGGAGGGGTTGCGTGGTAGTGTCTCATTTATCAAACACCTCCAGGATAGGGTACCGCACCCCCTCCACCCTCCACCCCACCCGCACCTGCCTCCTCAGTGAGACTCTCTTTGAGAATTTTTTATTTTATTTTTATTTATTTAACCTTTATTTAACCAGGTAGGCAAATTGAGAACACGTTCTCATTTACAATTGCGACGATGGATCCTGGTGCACAGTCCTCGTGACAAACTAGTGTGACATGTAATGAGCTGGAATATAGTCTTGACTACGGCCATTAGAAAGGGTCCTCCGTAGTCTCGGTGAGTCTGTGTGAGACGTAGTGCTATCCATACCGTAGCTTTGTGCCGTGCACCATGTGAACTCTTAACCCCCATCCCATCTACATGTTCCCCACTCTCCCCCACCAACACGTCTCTCTCAGTTCCATGTCCTCATCCCCAGCCATTCTCCCACTCTGAAACAACTATCATGGCCACAATGACTTCTTGGACTGGATTCAATAGGTTCTTTGAGAAAGGGGAAAACTGTTGTGCTCAGAAGGAATCAATCAGTGCTTCTCAGCGTAATTCGATTCTATTCACAAAGGGCCAGGGAGGCAATCTTAAAATGGAAATGCCACTTTGCTAGAAGCGGAGGGGAGGCAAGGAGGAGATGTGCGTGAGGAATAGTTTGCATGGTAAAACACTGTCTCATAAGGACACTGCAGCTTTCAATCATGCTGCCATATATTACAAGCCATTACAGTCTATGTGCTGAGTGCAACAAAACTTGGCTTAAGTGGGTTATCGTTTTCAGCCTCGCCAAATAATCATGGTGATGTAGCGGGGATCTTGTACTGTCGCTAGTGAATCTCACACACCTCCCTCTCCCCTCGTCCACGCAGGCAGGCACACACTGCTGCTGCAGCTATACTAACTACCGCTGCGGCTTGTGAACATTTAAATGTGCTCGGCTGACATTTTGCAAACCACAGTCATTTAAAGTGGCTGCCATGGACATATGACACTCCTAGAAAAAAGGGTTCTAAAAGGGTTCTTCCCATAGGACAACCCTTTTTGGTTCCAGGTATAACCCTTTAGGGTTCTATGTAGAACCCTTTGTGTAAATGGTTCTACATGTAACCCAAGAGTTATACCTGGAACCAAAAAGGGTTCTTCAAAGGGTTCTCTTATGGTGACAGCCGAAGAACCCTTTTAAGTTCTATGTAGCATTTTTTAAGTTGCAGTGTAGATCATTTTTAAACGACTTGTTGCTTCTATCCAGAACCGCTGTTTAGTTTCTAGAACATAAAAACGGATCACATTTTGGGCAAAACCGAGGCTTCAAAATCTGTTTGATAAAAATTACATTTACATTTTAGTCATTCAGCAGATGCTCTTATCCAGAGCAACTTACAGTTAGTGCATTTATCTTAAGATAGCAAGGTGGGACAACCACATATCACAGTCATATTAAGTACATTTTCAATAAAGTAGTTATCAGCAAAGTCAGTGCTATTAGGAAAAGACAAGTGCAGGTAATTCTTATTTTCCCCCTTTTTTTTGTGTGTGTGTATGTGTGTGTGTGTGTGTGTGTGTATGTGTGTGTGTGTGTGTGTGTGTGTGTGTGTGTGTGTGTGTGTGTGTGTGTGTGTGTGTGTGTGTGTGTGTGTGTGTGTGTGTGTGGGTGTGTGGGTGTGTGGGTGTGTGTGTGTGTGGGGGTATTTCAGATACTCTTCAAAGAGGTAGGGTTTCAGACATTTTCGGGAGATGGGCAGGGACTCCGCTGACCTGACATTAGGGGAAAGCTTGTTCCACCAAATCAAACGTGTTGCTCCATAATCGGAGGACAGGAGAAGAACACCTGCTGATACAGTATGAACCGGTGCAGCCAGTTACTGTGACCAGCATCATTTTGAAACACAGTTCATGTAATGGCATTCATCTCTGTGGGAATAGATGTGAGCTTTAGAACACGTTTCACAAACAAATGTTGCACTGGAAAAAAAAGGCTGCAATGGATTTGGTGCTTCTAACACCTCAGCAGTTTTAAGTATGATGTGAAAAATGCAATGTAACACAGAGCTGTCATAACAACTGTGGGATATTTAAGGCACTTATGGTGCTGTACAGTCAATGTTATCTGTCTAAATACTTCTGAAGAAGCCACATGGTTTGTGGGTAAAGTGGGTAAAGCCAGAATGGCTAACTCTGCCTGTGTACAATACGAGTGATCCTGGCCTGTTGGTTCCTCCCAGCGAGTAGGATGTCCCTTATCTCTCGAGCTAAAATGTGGTTGAGGCTCCGGTTAGCTTCCTTAACCGCTATCTGGTTGTCCCTCCTGCGCCTCTCAGCTTTCACCCCCCCCCCCCCCCCCACCCCCATCCCTCTGCTGCTCTGGGAAGGCTCAGTTTCTCCAACTCAAACTGGCCTCAGTCAGTACAGGATGGGATGGAGATGGAGTGGAGGGGTATTGGGGGTTTTAGTATATGTAGACGGGGGACATTGTTAGAGGCAAACCCACAGGACTGTACTGGGGCCCAGCTCTGTCTTGGCACAAAGGCTGGGTACTGGATGCTGAATCATTCACGGAGTCGGTCTACGCCCCATGCAGATGTGCCTGCCGGCCAAGGGCTCCTCTGCTTCCCGCTGCCCAGAAAGTTTGGGAGGAAAGCTAAGCTGCAGCCCAATATGATAATGGAGGAGGCCCACCCTCCAGTGAGGCTGTCGATCATATCCTATGAACAGCATTGATGAATAATCCTCTCTAAGGAGGAAGGAGCTCTTCTCACTTTAGGATGGAACACATTAGATTCCAATTCCAGGACTAAGAGCTGCATAGACCCAAAGCTCTAAATGTGTTTCGGTGTATTAGACTTACGTTAAATCAAACATGCACTGCAGTAAATTATCATCAATCCTGTGCCATACAAAATGCACATTTCAAGTACTGCAATTAATCAAACCAATTTAACTGGGTGAAACAAAGCAAAGCAAATGTTACATTTATGCAGTGCAGAAGCAATGTGATTTTTCCCTTGTGCAGGTTTGATTGAACCCCTAAGTTTGTGTAGGGAAAAAGCTTCACTCTTTTATGACACCTATCTGAAAGTGAGGCACCATTATCTGTCAAGGACTGTTTATATAAAATGTGCACCTGAAGATAAAACCAGCGCTGCTTCTCTTTCATCTAGCGTAACGACAAGAATGTCACTATTGTTGTCTGCTCACATTTCCTGATCAAAGTCGCTCAGTTCCCAGACACTCAAATCACACTCATACTTCAGTCTACTAGTTGAACTCTCCGTTGATGAAATCAATACTTCTCTTTGATTTCAGCTGAAAATGACACATCTCTAAACACCATAACAGTCAGATGACAAGAAAACATAAAACTGTATTTAACCCCTTGTATTGTGAATAGATACGTTGGTGGAATGGCGTTAATGTGGGGTGTCCGTTACCAATTTATTGTGTATGCCAACAAGTTTTGTGTATTTTATAACTAAAAAGTTGCATTTGAAAGGGAACAACTTATTTGATATATTCTTATATAAGAACATTAAGACAGTATTCACACCCCATTACTTTACATTTTGTTGTGTTACTGCCTGAAGTTAAAATTGATTACATTGAGATTTTGTGCGCTGATATACACACATTACCCTATAATGTCAAAGTGGAATTTTGTTTGTAGAACATTTTAGAAATGAATAAAAACTTAAAGTTTAAATGTCAATAAGTATTCAACCCTTTGTTATTGCAAGCCTAAATAAGTTCAGGAGTAAAAATCGCATAACAAATCGCATAATAAATTGCATGGATTCCGTGTTCAATGGTTAACATGATTAACATGATTTTTGAATAACTACCCCATCTCTGTACACCACACATACAATTATCTGTAAGGTCCATCAATCGAGGAATGAATTTCAAACACAGATTCAACCACAAAGAAGAAGGTTTTTCAATGCCTCGCAAAGAAGGGCACCGATTGGTAGATGTGTAAATAAAAATGTAAAAAATAACAGATGCTGAATATATAATATAAGTTATTAATTAGGCTTTGGATGGTGTATCAATACACTGAGTCACTAAAAAGATACAGGTGTCCTTCCTAACTCTGACTCCTAACTCCTTGCCGGAGAGGAAGAAAGCTGATCAGGGATTTCACCATGAGGCCAATGGTGATTTTAAAACAGTTACAGAGTTTAATGGTTGTGATAAGAGAAAACGGAGGATTTATTAACAACATTGTAGTTGCTCCACAATACTAACCTAAATGACAGAGTGAAAAGAAGGAAGCCTGTACAAGATAAAAATACTAAAAAAACATGCATCCTGTTTGCAGCAAGGCAATTAAGTAATACCGCAAAAAAATGTGGCAAAGAAATTAACTTTTTGTCCTGAATACAAAGTGTTATGTCTGGGGCAAATCCAACACATCACTGAGTACTACTCTTCATATTTTCAAGCATGGTGGTGGCTGCATCATGTAATGGGTATGCTTGTCATCGGCAAGGACTAGGGAATGTTTTTTAGGAAAAAAAATTATGGAATTCACCTTTCAGCAGGAAAATAACCTAAAACACAAGGCCAAATATACACTGTGTTGCTTAGTATGAGTGGCCTAGTTACAGTTTGGACTAAAATCATCTTGAAAATCTATGGCAAGACCTGAAAATGGCTGTCTAGCAATGATCAACAATCAACTTGACGGTGCTTGAAGAATTTTTTCAATAATAATGGACAAATATTGTACAATCCAGGTGTGCAAAGCTCTTAGAGACATACCCAGAAAGACTCACAGCTGTAATCGCTGCCAAAGGTGCTTCTACAAAGTATTGATGTAGGGGTGCGTATTTCATTTTCATTTTCAATACACTTGCTAAAATTTCGAAAAACATGTTTTCACTTTGTCATCATGGGGTATTGTGTGTAGATGGGTGAGAAAAAAATCATATTTAATCCATTTTGAATTCAGGCTGTAACACTCAAATTATTTATTTTGGGTGAAACGGAAAAGGTAAACAAATACATAATTTCTACACTGGCAATCTTGATTGTCATTTCACTGAATAACTCAACCAAAACTCACCAGAATACGCCAGCGGATAAAAAGGACGACATTCCATTTGTGAGATTGTTTTGATGCAGTGCTTATCGGCCTCATTCAACGCTGAGACTGCTGCTGCATTGGCAATGCTAATCGACATGTGAATGAGGCGAGGGAGGGAGGTGGATTCACCGAGTGTATTGCTCTCCTCACTGTAGCCCCTCCACTCTCAGAATAGCCCCCAGCTTTATCTTCAGCTGCTTCGCGAGTGCTTGCCTGTAGCTTCAGCCTTCTGTATTTTTGCAAAAGGGACAACAAAACACTTGTTTCTTGGGCGTTGGGGAAAAGCCTGAATCTGAGAGGATTACAGTCACAATGGTGATCTCAGCAGTCTCTCACATACGCCGAGACACACACTCTTTCTCGCAGTGGATGCCGAGTGGGAATGAACTGCTCTACAAAGGCCAGGGCCTTGGCAAGGTAATTAACCCAGGGTGCTTGTTTCACATGGCAGAGTCCATTAAGTGCCATGTCACACTGATGTCAGGGTAAAGGGAGCAGGCACACACGCACACACATACACACACGCACACACGCACATTCATGCACTCACAGTCTGAGGACGGACCAAAAGCAGAATGAGTAGTGGAGATAAGTGAGAGAAAAAGAGAAACAGAAACAGGGGAGGGGTGAAGTGGCAGGCTGCTAGGCCTCTCTAATCAGTAGTAGTCCAACTCCCCTGCAGGTTTGGCCATCGATCGACAGGCAGCTCTACCAGCCTGGCCCAGCCTGGTGATGAGAGAAGAGGCAGGGGGAGAATGGATGTAATACCCCTATATTGGCTCTAATTGCCCTGTCTTGGTTACCACCCCCCCAGCTGTCCTAGCAAAATGGCCCCACACTGATGGACCCACAGTTCTGCTGGCAGAGCATGGAAATGGTCTGTGATTTAAGGCCATTAGGCACAGATGACCACACAGAGCTGTCAGAGAGAGAAGGCCACAACAGCAGCGTGGGTAGTAGGCATTAGCTAAAGAAGGAAGTGGGCACACTCATCTCCCTAAACCGCGACAATGAACAAACCACCAAGGCGGTGGGACTTTAACACACACACTCCTCTCAGAGTAGCGCTAGGTCTCAGATAACATTGTCCCCACAGAAGTGACTTCCACACACCCTAACTGAGGTTTATCTCCCACTTAACAGATGAGCCAGAGGAAACAAGAGAGCCACTCAGGGATGGAGTAGAGAGGATAGCAGCTATAGAAAGATGGAGAGAGACAGAGAGGGAGAGAGAGAGAGAGAGAGAGGGGAGGTAAAGACAAAGCAGCAAAGTGAAACCGTTCTAGCAGGAGTGGCATTGTTAGTGTTGCCGACATAGAAGGTGTGGTGGCTGGGGTTGGGAGAGGTAGGGAGAGGAGGGGGAGGAGAGACAGAAAGGGGAAATGAGGGCAGGCAGGTTTCTCCATCTCCCCTTTAAGCTGGAATATGTAACTTTTTGGGCAACCCGACCAAATTCATGTTGAATTATGAGATATAGATCTGTCATTCTCGTTGAAAGCAAGTCTAAGAAGTGGTAGATTTAGTTCTATGTGCGCTATTTCTATGCTTTCCGTTCTTAAGTTTCGCTTTTGCGTCTGTTACTTTCGGTTTTATACACCAGCTTCAAACAGCTGAAAAAAAATGTGGTTATGGAAAATATATTTCTTAGCGGTTTAGATGGTACAATGATTTTCTACACTATACTTGCTTTTTTTGTCACATAAACTGAAATTAGGCGAACTATTCAAATGTTTGCAACCAGGAAATGGTAGAGAGATTTCTGCATATTGTACCTTTAAGATGAGGATCACATTGAGTGTTGCCTTAAAGTTGCCCACCGTGCCTTGTGAGCGGCGGGCCGTGGCGGGGCGCGCTGACGGATGGGTCTGTGCCCGCGGTTCTTTGAGCTACCAACATGACACGCCGCCCAGAGCAGAGCAGTGAAAGCAGCAATTAAATCAGGGGACTGACTGGACTGAGACTCAGACAGACATCCAGCCAGACCACCACACCGCCCAGACTGACTGGACACTGTGCTGATTTGTGCACTGTCCCCGAGAATAGAGCCATGTATTTTTAATCAATGTCAAAGTGATGCAGTGCGTGTTTGCCTAAAAAATCCACTGACAAACACTAATGCAGAAACACTAACCCCCAGAGGGGCTTGCAGCAGGCTGACACACACTGGACCCAACCTTCCAGAGACTGACCTGAACATCTTACCTCAGTCTTACTTTAAATCTACAACACAAAGAAAAATCGGCCAACCTGTTTATTTTTTAGCACTATACGATACAGGAGATGGAAAGGGTTGCAATTTACCCAACCAATTAAGATTTTAATAATGTTACAATATTAAATAGTTTAAAAAAATCACAATTATAATAATGCAGTGGGGCTGCAGGCTGATAATTAGAGATTGGTGGATCCATTGCCATCCCTCAGGGCAGACACATGCTGACGTTCCTGCAGGTTATCTGGTATCGGGAATCATTCCTGAAGCATAAACAAGCCAGGGAGATAGGCTGGCTGCCCTCCAAAAGGCTGTCTCCTCACTTTTACAGGCCTCTTTTCCCCTTTCAGCTAATTCAGCCCCAAATATCGACAAGCAGACAATGCCCAGTCAAAAATGAGAGAGAGAGAGAGAGAGAGAGCAAGAGAGAGAGAGAGAGAAACGGGTAGAGAGAGAGGAGGGAGATAGAGGAGGGGGAGAGAGAGAGAGAAAGGAGGGACGATGGGGTGAAGGTAGGAAATAGAAGCCAACGAGGTAAGATACTGTATGTAGTTAAGTTGCAAAAAAGGTACAATTATAAGTGTATTCCACTCACATAACCAAGGTCTGACACAACTAAAGTGGTCAAAACATGCGTTTGAGAAAGGAAGGTAGAACGGGAGAGAGAAAAAGAGAGATCATGCCTTATTTCTCCTCCCTGAGAACAGACGGTTGACAGTGAAAGCCATGGTACAAAAGATCATTAAGCCAAAGACCATTGACCTAGGGAGGATGCTCACTGATCCCTCACTGAAACATGGTGCATTAAAGGGCTTCTAGATGATTGCTTTAGAGTTATGGGACTACAGTACACGGACTGGCACAGGCAGAGCTGTTGGCGTAAATGAATTCAGAGCCACAGCTCTGTGAGAAGACATTATTCTCTTAACTTCGCTGGCTCTTTTATTGGTACACAAGACCGTTTACAGTCTTGGCCCCCATTTGGAACCAACCATGTAATCTGACAACGAGTTCAATTTGACGATAAACATGATGGAATTATCACAGTCCAGATGTGCCAAAACACTCTCCCTTATCACAAGGAAATTGTCAAACACAATCTATATAAAAAGGTGTTATAAACAGGTGTGTTATAAACAGAAGACTTGAGAACGACCCCTGAACTCACTGGAGCCCTGCGATGGACAGGAGGGGCATCCGTGTTGAGGACGCCTCGTCAGTCAACAGCCAGGCTCTGCATAGTTTAACACACTATAAAATATTAATTTGCTAAGTGGTACAGCCTTTTGCCCTTTGAGAGGCTCATGCATTGTTTAGGCTGCCGAGAGGTGGAGGTGGGTAGTGTTGGTGGTGAGAGGGGGCGGTGTTGGTGGTGGTGGTGGTGGGAGGGGGCGGTGTTGGTGGTGGTGGTAGTGGGAGGGGGTGGTGGTGGTGGTAGTGGGAGGGGGTGGTGGTGGTGGTGGTGAGAGGGGGCGGTGTTGGTGGTGGTGGTGGTGGGAGGGGGCGGTGTTGGTGGTGGTGGTAGTGGGAGGGGGTGGTGGTGGTGGTGGTGGGAGGGGGCGGTGTTGGTCGTGGTGGGAGGGGGCGTTGTTGGAGGTGTTGGGAGGGGGCAGTGTTGGTGGTGGTGGGAGGGGGCGGTGTTGGAGGTGGTGGGAGGGGGCGGTGTTGGTGGTGGTGGTGGTGGTAGTGGGAGGGGGTGGTGTTGGTCGTGGTGGGAGGGGCGGTGTTGGTGGTGGTGGGAGGGGGTGGTGTTGGTGGTGGTGGGAGGGGGCGGTGTTGGAGGTGGTGGGAGGGGGCGGTGTTGGTGGTGGTGGTAGTGGGAGGGGTGGTGTTGGTGTTGGTCGTGGTGGGAGGGTGGGGTGTTGGTCGTGGTGGGAGGGGGCGGTGTTGGTGGTGGTGGGAGGGGGCGGTGTTGGGGGTGGTGGGAGGGGGCGGTGTTGGAAGTGGTGGGAGGGGGCGGTGTTGGTGGTGGTGGTAGTGGGTCGTGGGAGGGGGTGGTGTTGGAGGTGGTGGGAGGGGGCGGTGTTGGTCGTGGTGGGAGGGGGTGCTGTTGGTCGTGGTGGGAGGGGGTGGTGTTGGCCGTGGTGGGAGGGGGTGGTGTTGGTCGTGGTGGGAGGGGGCGGTGTTGGGGATGGTGGGAGGGGGTGCTGTTGGTCGTGGTGGGAGGGGGTGGTGTTGGTCGTGGTGGGAGGGGGCGGTGTTGGTCGTGGTGGGAGGGGGTGGTGTTGGTCGTGGTGGGAGGGGGTGGTGTTGGTCGTGGTGGGAGGGGGTGGTGTTGGTCGTGGTGGGAGGGGGCGATGTTGGTGATGGTGGAAGGGGGCGGTGTTGGTCGTGGTGGGAGGGGGTGGTGTTGGTCGTGGTGGGAGGGGGTGGTGTTGGTCGTGGTGGGAGGGGGCGGTGTTGGTGATGGTGGGAGGGGGCGGTGTTGGTCGTGGTGGGAGGGGGCGGTGTTGGTCGTGGTGGGAGGGGGTGGTGTTGGTCGTGGTGGGAGGGGGCGGTGTTGGTGGTGGTGGGAGGGGGCGTGTTGGTGGTGGGAGGGGGTGGTGTTGATCGTGGTGGGAGGGGGTGGTGTTGGTCGTGGTGGGAGGGGGTGGTGTTGGTCGTGGTGGGAGGGGGCGGTGTTGGTGGTGGTGGGAGGGGGCGTGTTGGTGGTGGGAGGGGTGGTGTTGGTGGTGGGAGGGGGTGGTGTTGATCGTGGTGGGAGGGGGTGGTGTTGGTCGTGGTGGGAGGGGGCGGTGTTGGTAGTGGTGGGAGGGAGCGATGTTGATGGTGGTGGTGGGTGGTTGGTGGTATTGGTGGTGGGGGGGCGGTGTTGGTGGTTGGTGGGAGGGGGCGTTGTTGGTGGTGGGTGGTGGGCGGTGTTGATGGTGGTGAGAGGGGGCGGTGTTGGTGGTGGTGGGAGGGGGCGGTGTTGGTGGTGGGTGGTGGGTGGGAGGGGGCGGTGTTGGTGGTGTTGGTGGGTGGGAGGCGGTGGGGTTGCTGGTGGTGGTGGGTGGGAGGGGGCGGTGTTGGTGGTGGGTAGGGAGGGGGCGGTTTTGGTGGTGGTGGTGGGTGGGAGGGGGCGGTGTTGGTGGTGGGTAGGGAGGGGGCGGTTTTGGTGGTGGTGGTGGGTGGGAGGGGGCGGTTTTGGTGGTGGGTGGTGGGTGGGAGGGGGCGGTGTTGGTGGTGGTGGTGGTGGGAGGGGGCGGTGTTGGTGGTGGTGGTAGTGGGAGGGGGTGGTGGTGGTGGTGGTGAGAGGGGGCGGTGTTGGTGGTGGTGGTGGTGGGAGGGGGCGGTGTTGGTGGTGGTGGTGGGAGGGGGTGGTGGTGGTGGTGGTGGGAGGGGGCGGTGTTGGTCGTGGTGGGAGGGGGCGTTGTTGGAGGTGTTGGGAGGGGGCAGTGTTGGTGGTGGTGGGAGGGGGCGGTGTTGGAGGTGGTGGGAGGGGGCGGTGTTGGTGGTGGTGGTGGTGGTAGTGGGAGGGGGTGGTGTTGGTCGTGGTGGGAGGGGCGGTGTTGGTGGTGGTGGGAGGGGGTGGTGTTGGTGGTGGTGGGAGGGGGCGGTGTTGGAGGTGGTGGGAGGGGGCGGTGTTGGTGGTGGTGGTAGTGGGAGGGGTGGTGTTGGTGTTGGTCGTGGTGGGAGGGTGGGGTGTTGGTCGTGGTGGGAGGGGGCGGTGTTGGTGGTGGTGGGAGGGGGCGGTGTTGGGGGTGGTGGGAGGGGGCGGTGTTGGAAGTGGTGGGAGGGGGCGGTGTTGGTGGTGGTGGTAGTGGGTCGTGGGAGGGGGTGGTGTTGGAGGTGGTGGGAGGGGGCGGTGTTGGTCGTGGTGGGAGGGGGTGCTGTTGGTCGTGGTGGGAGGGGGTGGTGTTGGCCGTGGTGGGAGGGGGTGGTGTTGGTCGTGGTGGGAGGGGGCGGTGTTGGGGATGGTGGGAGGGGGTGCTGTTGGTCGTGGTGGGAGGGGGTGGTGTTGGTCGTGGTGGGAGGGGGCGGTGTTGGTCGTGGTGGGAGGGGGTGGTGTTGGTCGTGGTGGGAGGGGGTGGTGTTGGTCGTGGTGGGAGGGGGTGGTGTTGGTCGTGGTGGGAGGGGGCGATGTTGGTGATGGTGGAAGGGGGCGGTGTTGGTCGTGGTGGGAGGGGGTGGTGTTGGTCGTGGTGGGAGGGGGTGGTGTTGGTGGTGGGTAGGGAGGGGGCGGTTTTGGTGGTGGTGGTGGGTGGGAGGGGGCGGTGTTGGTGGTGGGTAGGGAGGGGGCGGTTTTGGTGGTGGTGGTGGGTGGGAGGGGGCGGTTTTGGTGGTGGGTGGTGGGTGGGAGGGGGCGGTGTTGGTGGGTAGGAGGGGGCGGTGTTGGTGGTGGGTAGGGAGGGGGCGGTTTTGGTGGTGGGTGGTGGGTGGGAGGGGGTGGTGTTGGTGGTGGTGGTGGGTGGGAGGGGGCGGTGTTGCTGGTGGTGGTGGGTAGGGAGGGGGCGGTGTTGGTGGTGGTGGAGGGTGGGAGGGGGCGGTATTGGTGGTGGTGGAGGGTGGGAGGGGGCGGTGTTGGTGTTGGTGGTGGTGGTGGGTGGGAGGGGGCGGTGGTGGTGGTGGTGGTGGGTGGGAGGGGGCGGTGTTGGTGTTGGTGGTGGGTGGGAGGGGGCGGTGGTGGTGGTGGTGGTGGGTGGGAGGGGGCGGTGTTGGTGTTGGTGGTGGGTGGGAGGGGGCGGTGTTGGTGGTGGTGGGTGGGAGGGGGCGGTGTTGGTGTTGGTGGTGGGTGGGAGGGGGCAGTGTTGGTGTTGGTGGTGGGTGGGAGCGAGGGGGCGGTGTTGCTGGTGGTGGTGGGTGGGAGCGAGGGGGCGGTGTTGCTGGTGGTGGTGGGTGGTAGGGGGCGGTGTTGCTGGTGGTGGTGGGTTGATGGGAGGGGGCGGTGAGTTATTTAATATCCTCATAGGTGAAGTAGGCCAGTCACAATGGTCCATCAGGAACCACACTGTACTATACTGTAGTTTGGGCTCAGCTAATGAAAGCCACTGTCTCAACTCTGCCACACGATACCACATCAGTCCTCTGCATGGTGCTCTGATCAGGGCTATATCAAATGAAAGGGACTGAATTTATCCACCCGTACGAATAATGGGCATTAATTTTCAACTAATTGAAAATAACTTCTGGCTAATTTACCCTAGGGCTCGGACCATATCAGCAAGTGCTAAATTACTGCCAATTGACCGTGGGCTGATGGTTGCAAGACAAATCAAGCTGAAAGCAAGACCCTAGAGGACTGGCACGAGGCTTGGAGAATGGCAGCTCTGGTCGAGCCCCGTGACATTCTGGATAAGACATGGTGGAGGTGTCACATTCTTCAAACTCCCAGTGCCCTACTACTAATATGATGCAGTATCACTACCCTCCCTCTCATGCTCCCGGCCACAACCCACACTAATGCCTGGGCCAGCAGTGGTCACAGCATTCCCGGCAAACACAGCTCAATCCTTAACCTCGTTACAGTGCGCATGATATACTTTGCAAGCGGGGGCCAAGGGTTTATCCATTATGAATGAGACCCATATTACTCCGGGCATTAGCAATGTATGAGCTGGGATTTAGAAGCACAAGGCCTGGGATTTTTCTGCCTCCTTGTTCTTCCCCTAGCACTTCTTCCTTCCCTCCCTCCCATCCACTAACATAGTGCTGCTCCTTGCCACGTGCTCCGGCTCGAACACTGCCTGACTGGCTCCCATCTCCATCGCAATCCGCCCTACAGTAACTCTTCCCTGACAGCTCGTCTGAAGTGGGGCCCTGCCTGTCCGATCCCAAGCTCCTTTACTCTGATGCTGGGAGTTTGAAAAGGCAGGGCCCTGCCTGGGGCTGCAGCAGTCAACTGATCTCTGCTTTTGCTCTCTCCATCGCTCCCTGCGCTAACCCAGCCGACCCTACCCACCATCACTGGCATAGCCCTGTCTCTTTCAGTTTGATCTCGCATGTCTAATACCTTTGTGATAGTATTTGATCTTGCAAAGCCCCCCAACTGAAATTTTTATGAAATGCCACAAAAAAAACATGAAGACAGCAGCTCCTTATTCATCTGTATAGCATATGATATATGAACACAGATCAAAATACAATTTTCAGAAAACTGTGAATATGGTGTGTGTATGGTAGAAACCGGCACTGTTGGTGGGCAGCACATTAACAAAGAGGCAGTAATAAACCATTTTTAGAGCCTATCGCCAGCTGAATCAGAAAACTAAATGATACATGCATATACCCCTCCCCCATCTACCACACACACCAGCACTAACAAACAACTAATCAATTCCGTGGGAGCGTTAGTGAGGGAGCGGTAGTAATGGCGAAGGCCTCTATACTGCTTAGCTCAGTGATTCTGATCGTCGTGAGGGGAGGGTGAGGTAGGCTGGGGAGATGCAGCATGTGCTACTGCTCTCCATGGAGCTCTGAACTCCCCAGGGCTGCACCCCTCCCTCTTCTCCCCCTCCCTAACCTCTCTATTGCAGGGGAACAAGATTACAGAGGCCTCCAGGGAGAGCCCATCTCCCAGCGTGCATCAGGGTACCCTGCTGTTTGCCTGAACAAGAGACGCACTTCAAAATGTCTTGCTGCTTCTAACATTGGGAGCTCTGATCCAGCATTTGCCATGCTTTTAAAATGATCACAACAGCGGCTCTAACGATTAACCCTGACCAAGTGGCTCTGGGTTTGAATGGAAAAACGATTAACCCTGACCAAGTGGCTCTGGGTTTGAATGGAAAATTGTCCGTGATGACCAGCAACATCTCTGGACACTGGGGAGACGAGACGTAAAGTCTGGTTCAGAGCCATAATGACTGTGAAACCGCAGACTGAGCCATTAACGGACAAGGTAAAGCATGTCCACTCATCCCTTGTCATCCTCCATGTAAAAGGAAATAAATACAATCTGGTGGGTTTCAGCCACAACAAATGGAGGACAGGAAGGATCGCAGCGTGGCGAGGGGAGCAGCGGAGCGACGAGAGGCCTGAACGAGGCCTATTATGACAGGAAGTTCCACTCATCAGCCATTCAGGGCTCTGTAAGAGGAGACATAAATCAATGGCATGCCAATTATGACACCACACTGAGCAGTGTGAGTGCAGGGAATTAGCCGCGCAAATCAGAGGATCAGGTTCAGTTAGATGGGCTCCTCTGGAGTGGAGGGGGGGAACAGAACCACCACAGGGAGGATGGTGGAAGGAGAGAGAGATGGAGAAAGAAACAGAGAGAGAGCTGGAGGGAGAAAATAGAAGACAGAAGAAGGAGGAAGAGAGAAGCCAGACATCTGATGAAATGTGAAGAAGTTCATAAAAAAATAAAAATCAACCCTATCAAATCCATTCCTCTGCCTGAGTTGGGATATAAAACTAGCTACAGCTGGATGGAAGAAAGCTAAAGAGCCAGTGTAAGCCCATTAGCCAGTCTTCACCAAGCCTGAGAGGAGGAGTGAGGTGTCTGTGCTATGAGACCACAGCCGCCGTACGTCAACAACACTTCTCATATCTTACACTTTCACACAGAGATCTCTCCAGAATATAAACATGTATGTTCACCTCACCTCCCCCTGCAATCACGCAGGCATCTCTGCCGATCAGGGGGGAACCTGCACGCAGCACGCAGGTTCTACACAAGACGTGGCTATGGGCCTGAACACGGAACACGCCGCCCCGACACCACTGAGCACAGCTGTTTCCCAGAACTTTGATTCTGATTAAATAGAAACAGAACAGCCTATTAAAGTCATTAACATATATCTAAAGTATGCAGGGGGATGTGCACCAAAGGGTATGCAGCATGCACAGTAATGTCGTGCATATATTAAAGAAAGATCCGCAACCAGCACTTGAAAGAGCATATCTTGTAAAATCTTATATATATTATTTATCACTCAGACATCAAAAACGAGACTTTGTAATAACCGTTTTAAAATTGATATGTAAAGGTAATGCAGTTTCTGAAAGTGCAAATCCACCCAAAAGTGTACACGAGACAGGGCATGAAATAATTCTCTCCATCTGGGACAAATGTAACACACAATATCATACACCATATTGATGTACTGTATATTATATACACTACAATAAAACACATTACTGTTCATGAATGTTTCAGAGTTCAGTGTGATGGTAATACCAGTGGGACTGTGGTGTGATCTACACTGTTCAGTGTGATGGTTATACGAGTGGGACTGTGGTGTGATCTACACTGTTCAGTGTGATGGTAATGCTAGTGGGACTGTGGTGTGATCTACACTGTTCAGTGTGATGGTAATGCTAGTGGGACTGTGGTGTGATCTACACTGTTCAGTGTGATGGTAATATTAGTGGGACTGTGGTGTAATCTACACTGTTCAGTGTGATGGTAATGCTAGTGGGACTGTAGTGTAATCTACACTGTTCAGTGTGATGGTAATACTAGTGGGACTGTGGTGTGATCTACACTGTTCAGTGTGATGGTAATACTAGTGGGACTGTGGTGTGATCTACACTGTTCAGTGTGATGGTAATGCTAATGGGACTGTGGTGTGATCTACACTGTTCAGTGTGATGGTAATATTAGTGGGACTGTGGTGTGATCTACACTGTTCAGTGTGATGGTAATACTAGTGGGACTGTGGTGTGATCTACACTGTTCAGTGTGATGGTAATGCTAATGGGACTGTGGTGTGATCTACACTGTTCAGTGTGATGGTAATATTAGTGGGACTGTGGTGTGATCTACACTGTTCAGTGTGATGGTAATACTAGTGGGACTGTGGTGTGATCTACACTGTTCAGTGTGATAGTAATACTAGTGGGACTGTTGTGTGATATACACTGTTCAGTGTGATGGTAATATTAGTGGGACTGTGGTGTGATCTACACTGTTCAGTGTGATGGTAATACTAGTGGGAATGTGGTGTGATCTACACTGTTCAGTGTGATGGTTATACTAGTGGGAATGTGGTGTGATCTACACTGTTCAGAGTGATGGTAATACTAGTGGGACTGTGGTGTGATCTACACTGTTCAGTGTGATGGTAATACTAGTGGGAATGTGGTGTGATCTACACTGTTCAGTGTGATGGTAATACTAGTGGGAATGTGGTGTGATCTACACTGTTCAGAGTGATGGTAATACTAGTGGGACTGTGGTGTGATCTACACTGTTCAGTGTGATGGTAATACTAGTGGGACTGTGGTGTGATCTACACTGTTCAGTGTTATGGTAATGCTAATGGGACTGTGGTGTGATCTACACTGTTCAGTGTGATGGTTATACTAGTGGGACTGTGGTGTGATCTACACTGTTCAGTGTTATGGTAATACTAGTGGGCCTGTGGTGTGATATACACTGTTCAGTGTGATGGTAATACTAGTGGGACTGTGGTGTGATCTACACTGTTCAGTGTGATGGTAATTGTTATGGGATTTTTATGAATAATGACTAAATTATGTATACATTTAACGTAGAACTATAACTAACAGAATTATATCCTGTCTGATGAAGAATGTTTGTCCATAAGAAAGAGGGACTGTTAGCAGGCAAGGAACTGTGGCAGACAACTTGTGACCACTGTGGAACTGATAACAGGGAAGGAAGTCTCCCCACCCAGGGAGGGGAGAAACCTTGGGCTTGTAGTAGATTGTATAACAGGTGGCAGGCTATGTATGAGAAGGAGAAGACTTGTGAACTATATTGTCATTGTATTAGAGGAGGAGGGACATTTGTGACGAAATGAGAGGTATATAAACCAATGTACATGTATCGTAAATCAATTTTCTGACTATTGTGACTGGGCCTCCGTCTGAATCATTTCAACCAGTTTCTTACAAATTCTGGGTTTCAGGCTGAGTAATTAATTCAATTGGGTATTATGAACAACTGAGAACTAAATTCTCCTAACAGTAATGCTAGTGGGACTGTGGTGTGATCTACACTGTTCAGTGTGATGGTAATACTAGTGGGACTGTGGTGTGATCTACACTGTCCAGTGTGATGGTAATACTAGTGGGAATGTGGTGTGATCTACACTGTTCAGTGTGATGGTAATACTAGTGTGACTGTGGTGTGATCTACACTGTTCAGTGTGATGGTAATGCTAATGGGACTGTGGTGTGATCTACACTGTTCAGTGTGATGGTAATATTAGTGGGACTGTGGTGTGATCTACACTGTTCAGTGTGATGGTAATACTAGTGGGACTGTGGTGTGATCTACACTGTTCAGTGTGATGGTAATGCTAATGGGACTGTGGTGTGATCTACACTGTTCAGAGTGATGGTAATACTAGTGGGACTGTGGTGTGATCTACACTGTTCAGTGTGATGGTAATACTAGTGTGACTGTGGTGTGATCTACACTGTTCAGTGTGATGGTAATGCTAATGGGACTGTGGTGTGATCTACACTGTTCAGTGTGATGGTAATATTAGTGGGACTGTGGTGTGATCTACACTGTTCAGTGTGATGGTAATACTAGTGGGACTGTGGTGTGATCTACACTGTTCAGTGTGATAGTAATACTAGTGGGACTGTTGTGTGATATACACTGTTCAGTGTGATGGTAATATTAGTGGGACTGTGGTGTGATCTACACTGTTCAGTGTGATGGTAATACTAGTGGGACTGTGGTGTGATCTACACTGTTCAGTGTTATGGTAATGCTAATGGGACTGTGGTGTGATCTACACTGTTCAGTGTGATGGTTATACTAGTGGGACTGTGGTGTGATCTACACTGTTCAGTGTGATGGTAATACTAGTGGGAATGTGGTGTGATCTACACTGTTCAGTGTGATGGTTATACTAGTGGGACTGTGGTGTGATCTACACTGTTCAGTGTGATGGTAATTGTTATGGGATTTTTATGAATAATGACTAAATTATGTATACATTTAACGTAGAACTATAACTAACAGAATTATATCCTGTCTGATGAAGAATGTTTGTCCATAAGAAAGAGGGACTGTTAGCAGGCAAGGAACTGTGGCAGACAACTTGTGACCACTGTGGAACTGATAACAGGGAAGGAAGTCTCCCCACCCAGGGAGGGGAGAAACCTTGGGCTTGTAGTAGATTGTATAACAGGTGGCAGGCTATGTATGAGAAGGAGAAGACTTGTGAACTATATTGTCATTGTATTAGAGGAGGAGGGACATTTGTGACGAAATGAGAGGTATATAAACCAATGTACATGTATCGTAAATCAATTTTCTGACTATTGTGACTGGGCCTCCGTCTGAATCATTTCAACCAGTTTCTTACAAATTCTGGGTTTCAGGCTGAGTAATTAATTCAATTGGGTATTATGAACAACTGAGAACTAAATTCTCCTAACAGTAATGCTAGTGGGACTGTGGTGTGATCTACACTGTTCAGTGTGATGGTAATACTAGTGGGACTGTGGTGTGATCTACACTGTCCAGTGTGATGGTAATACTAGTGGGAATGTGGTGTGATCTACACTGTTCAGTGTGATGGTAATACTAGTGTGACTGTGGTGTGATCTACACTGTTCAGTGTGATGGTAATACTAGTGGGACTGTGGTGTGATCTACACTGTCCAGTGTGATGGTAATACTAGTGGGAATGTGGTGTGATCTACACTGTTCAGTGTGATGGTAATACTAGTGTGACTGTGGTGTGATCTACACTGTTCAGTGTGATGGTAATGCTAATGGGACTGTGGTGTGATCTACACTGTTCAGTGTGATGGTTATACTAGTGGGACTGTGGTGTGATCTACACTGTCCAGTGTGATGGTAATACTAGTGGGAATGTGGTGTGATCTACACTGTTCAGTGTGATGGTAATACTAGTGTGACTGTGGTGTGATCTACACTGTTCAGTGTGATGGTAATGCTAGTGGGACTGTGGTGTGATCTACACTGTTCAGTGTGATGGTAATGCTAGTGGGACTGTGGTGTGATCTACACTGTTCAGTGTGATGGTAATATTAGTGGGACTGTGGTGTAATCTACACTGTTCAGTGTGATGGTAATACTAGTGGGACTGTGGTGTGATCTACACTGTTCAGTGTGATGGTTATACTAGTGGGACTGTGGTGTGATCTACACTGTCCAGTGTGATGGTAATACTAGTGGGAATGTGGTGTGATCTACACTGTTCAGTGTGATGGTAATACTAGTGTGACTGTGGTGTGATCTACACTGTTCAGTGTGATGGTAATGCTAGTGGGACTGTGGTGTGATCTACACTGTTCAGTGTGATGGTAATATAAGTGAGACTATGGTGTGATCTACACTGTTCAGTGTGATGGTAATACTAGTGGGACTGTGGTGTGATCTACACTGTTCAGTGTGATGGTAATGCTAGTGGGACTGTGGTGTGATCTACACTGTTCAGTGTGATGGTAATATTAGTGGGACTGTGGTGTAATCTACACTGTTCAGTGTGATGGTAATGCTAATGGGACTGTGGTGTGATCTACACTGTTCAGTGTGATGGTAATACTAGTGGGACTGTGGTGTGATCTACACTGTTCAGTGTGATGGTAATACTAGTGGGACTGTGGTGTGATCTACACTGTTCAGTGTGATGGCTATACTAGTGGGACTGTGGTGCGATCTACACTGTTCAGTGTGATGGTAATACTAGTGTGACTGTGGTGTGATCTACACTGTTCAGTGTGATGGTAATGCTAGTGGGACTGTGGTGTGATCTACACTGTTCAGTGTGATGGTAATATAAGTGGGACTATGGTGTGATCTACACTGTTCAGTGTGATGGTAATACTAGTGGGACTGTGGTGTGATCTACACTGTTCAGTGTGATGGTAATGCTAGTGGGACTGTGGTGTGATCTACACTGTTCAGTGTGATGGTAATATTAGTGGGACTGTGGTGTAATCTACACTGTTCAGTGTGATGGTAATGCTAATGGGACTGTGGTGTGATCTACACTGTTCAGTGTGATGGTAATACTAGTGGGACTGTGGTGTGATCTACACTGTTCAGTGTGATGGTAATACTAGTGGGACTGTGGTGTGGATACTAGTGGGACTGTGGTGTGATCTACACTGTTCAGTGTGATGGCTATACTAGTGGGACTGTGGTGCGATCTACACTGTTCAGCGTGATGGTTATACTAGTGGGACTGTGGTGTGATCTACACTGTTCAGTGTGATGGTAATTGTTATGGGATTTTTATGAATAATGACTAAATTATGTATACATTTAACGTAGAACTATAACTAACAGAATTATATCCTGTCTGATGAAGAATGTTTGTCCATAAGAAAGAGGGACTGTTAGCAGGCAAGGAACTGTGGCAGACAACTTGTGACCACTGTGGAACTGATAACAGGGAAGGAAGTCTCCCCACCCAGGGAGGGGAGAAACCTTGGGCTTGTAGTAGATTGTATAACAGGTGGCAGGCTATGTATGAGAAGGAGAAGACTTGTGAACTATATTGTCATTGTATTAGAGGAGGAGGGACATTTGTGACGAAATGAGAGGTATATAAACCAATGTACATGTATCGTAAATCAATTTTCTGACTATTGTGACTGGGCCTCCGTCTGAATCATTTCAACCAGTTTCTTACAAATTCTGGGTTTCAGGCTGAGTAATTAATTCAATTGGGTATTATGAACAACTGAGAACTAAATTCTCCTAACAGTAATGCTAGTGGGACTGTGGTGTGATCTACACTGTTCAGTGTGATGGTAATACTAGTGGGACTGTGGTGTGATCTACACTGTCCAGTGTGATGGTAATACTAGTGGGAATGTGGTGTGATCTACACTGTTCAGTGTGATGGTAATACTAGTGTGACTGTGGTGTGATCTACACTGTTCAGTGTGATGGTAATGCTAGTGGGACTGTGGTGTGATCTACACTGTTCAGTGTGATGGTAATATTAGTGGGACTGTGGTGTAATCTACACTGTTCAGTGTGATGGTAATGCTAATGGGACTGTGGTGTGATCTACACTGTTCAGTGTGATGGTAATACTAGTGGGACTGTGGTGTGATCTACACTGTTCAGTGTGATGGTAATACTAGTGGGACTGTGGTGTGATCTACACTGTTCAGTGTGATGGCTATACTAGTGGGACTGTGGTGCGATCTACACTGTTCAGTGTGATGGTAATACTAGTGTGACTGTGGTGTGATCTACACTATTCAGTGTGATGGTAATACTAGTGGGACTGTGGTGTGATCTACACTGTTCAGTGTGATGGTTATACTAGTGGGACTGTGGTGTGATCTACACTATTCAGTGTGATGGTTATACTAGTGGGACTGTGGTGCGATCTACACTGTTCAGTGTGATGGTAATACTAGTGGGACTGTGGTGTGATCTACACTGTTCAGTGTGATGGTAATGCTAATGGGACTGTGGTGTGATCTACACTGTTCAGTGTGATGGTAATACTAGTGGGACTGTGGTGTGATCTACACTGTTCAGTGTGATGGTAATACTAGTGGGACTGTGGTGCGATCTACACTGTTCAGTGTGATGGTAATACTAGTGTGACTGTGGTGTGATCTACACTGTTCAGTGTGATGGTAATGCTAATGGGACTGTGGTGTGATCTACACTGTTCAGTGTGATGGTAATACTAGTGGGACTGTGGTGTGATCTACACTGTTCAGTGTGATGGTTATACTAGTGGGACTGTGGTGTGATCTACACTGTTCAGATGGAGAACAACAGGAAGTCCAGTATAAGACATTGTTACTTTTAGGAGAAACTCAACTATTATTAGTAAGTCAAGCAGGAAACTGGATAGGCTCATAATTCAGCATTAACATGATCCGGTCTTGTCCACGGCTACAGTGAGACATAAATTGTAAAGGATTTCAATACTCGGAAACACAAACATTAGCATATATTGAAGTATAGATTGTGTGTCAGCGGTGCGATAGAGATGTATCCTCTGTGTGTCTAATCCCTCATCACCTCCACAAAATGAAGTACACACTCCGCAGCAGGAGAAGTGACATTCTGGACGGCCATGTGTCTGATATTCCCAGTGTGCCGGTCTCAGGTTGCACAAACACACACACACACACACACACACACACACACACACACACACACACACACACACACACACACACACACACA
This sequence comes from Salvelinus namaycush, assembly GCF_016432855.1. NCBI lineage: Eukaryota > Metazoa > Chordata > Actinopteri > Salmoniformes > Salmonidae > Salvelinus > Salvelinus namaycush. The sequence continues at coordinate 12,194,456 of NC_052347.1, read as the reverse complement.
CACACACACACACACACACACACACACACACACACACACACACACACACACACTCGTGCGTGTGCACACACGCACACACCACGGGCCTCCTGTGTGCTGTGGTGGTGGGCTGCTAGCTACTCAGTCTACTGTGTCTGTGTGATATCCAATGCCTGCCTGACTGTCAACCCTCTGTAATTTGGGCCACAATTCATCGCATGACAGATGAATGTTTTAATTGTACGCTGACCTTGATGAAATTAATGGATGCTATATTTCAAATAGGAGTCCAAGGGGTGATGTAGGGAGAGTGTGTGTGTTTGTGTGTGTGTGTGTGCTGGTGGAAGTCTTTCTCCACATGTCAGATTGAGTGTGTTAAATGTCCTAGTGGAAATCTCAATTTTAGAGCCTTAGTGGCGGTTTCCATACTGCCAAGCTCTGAATATCCCTACTCTTGGTTCAATCCACAGCTGTTTACCAAGTCTTATTCCGAAGATGTACATAGAAATTGAAGGGAGAACCTAATCTGTGCGTGGGCGCCACGGTATGCTTGCTCAGTATGACTATTCATGGCTGGGACACGAACATCAAATCCCCAGAGAATACAGCTGCCAAGATGAGATGTGTTTATACAGGGATTTTGGTTTGGGATTTTTACAATTGGATATGAAACCTATTGTCAAAAACTGCACTGAGGGATTTTTGTAGAAAAAATGTTGTGGCGGAAAACGAACTCAATATACTTAAAAATGACTAAAACCAAATCAAAACTGTGTAGAAATGATAATGAACCTACATTCATACAGTTTCTTGACTGTGTTCATAAAATCATCAAAACCAAAAGCTAGACAGTCAGGAAGCATCCAAAATTCCAAAAACGATAGATAGAGGACTATCTTTTGCCAATTTTTCCAGCAAGAACATATAACACATTTTCCGTCCGGCCCTCAAGACCTTGCTGAAGAGCGATTGCCCCCCCCCCCCCCCCCCGTCAAAATGAGTTTGACACCCCTGCTCTACGTTGTTGTTGCGCTCTACTGTACCTGCACACTGTCAACAATACCTCAGCATGGTGCAATGGCTAGTAAAGTAGAGGTGGGTGGGGTTATAGAAATAAAAATGATTCCATTCATATTGGTGTTAGCAGAGCGGTCCGTCTCTCCCTCCCCTTTCTCTTCCTCGCTGCAGGTCTTACTGAGAGCAGTCTAGCATGGAGTGGGCTAGTCTTTTCTTCTATCCTTCACAAAAGCTTAGAGTGTGGTCTCTTTATAAGGTTAACAATGGGCCAGGCCAACCTTGGTTCTCCATGCTTGTAAATGCTGCTGGAGGATTCCTGTTTAGTCTTGACCACGGGGGAAGCCTCTCTATTTATATAATGCTCAGCCATAGGCCTGCATTCTAACTCAACGTCCAGTTACCGACCACACCTGCTCATATGCAAGTCCATGAGTCTGAGGCGGCAACCTTTAGAATGGTACGTTGCCATTGTAAAACACCAGGCTCCAGATGGACTTTTCCCACAGCCACATGAGCGGCTGCTCATGTGTAAACCAGCCTAACTTCCTGCATCGGCTCACCAGATCCCAATGCCTTAGAGGTCCGAGCGAGCATTCTACAGCCTGTTTAACAGTAGCTTCACAACAATCCCCCTGTCCCACCGTTCTCTCCGAGAGATTTTTTAACTGTCTGGATTCTGTTGCTGATTGCCTCTGAACGTGGTGTTGATTAAAAAGTCAGCATTGTTCAGCCTTTCTTGTTATCTCTTTTTTGTAGATCCTGGGAGTACAAACAGTTCAATAGACTGTGTGTGAAAGTGTTTCGCCGCCAGCGTCTGACGAGAGACTGTGCTGGAGAGGCAGGGCCTAGTGCACTGTGCGGGGCTCCTGGAATCCAATAAAGTTCTTTATTCCAGGGCTGGGCTGGGGCCGACGTGGAGCTAATCTTTGATCTGAACTAGGAAGCGCAGGGCTCTGGAGTGGGCCGCGCTGGCCCATTATTTATAGGAACATCAAAGGCCTGCACTGATCACACTTGTGTCTCTTATCTGGCAAAGAAGAAGCAGCCACAACAACAAAAAGTGACTGGGAAGAAAGCATAATAACGAGCGTGTGTAAAAAGGTAGGGATAAAGGAAGGAGTGAGCGAATGTTTGAAACAGCAGAGGAGGATGGAAGGGGCTCAGGGGGAGATCCCCAGATTAGGATTGATCAGACCGGAGTATGTGGGCCATCCGCCTGGGAACACCGCCCGCGGCTCCGTCCGAGAACATATCGGACCTCAAGCGGATCAGAGCCGCTCCTCCCATCCTCTCTCTGTTCCCATGGAAGTGAGATTGCCAATGTCAGGGAGCCCCACTCCCTCCCTCCCCCGTCCTCCTGTCTCCCCCCTGCCTCCCACTACCACCACCACCACATCAGAAATGTGACTGGCCTCAAACTGCTGACTTGTTCACAGTCCATTGAGTTTCCTCTCCTTATCAAATTACAGCCACCTCAATAACCCACTCGCTGCAGCATGCCGGTAGAAATAAGGTTTCTCCACCGCCCGCCCGCCCCTGGCACTGCTCTCCTTCTCCTTCCCTGCTTTCTTTCTTTCGCATAAAAAAGAAAAGAAAACGCAGACAGGGTTGGGGGGGAAGATGCGTGTGTAGATTAGAGTGTGTGTATGAGTGTATTGTATGTGTGTGTGTGTGTGTGTGTGTGTGTATGTGTGTGTGTATATGAGTGTATATGAGTGTATATGAGTGTGTGTTTGTGTGTATATGAGTGTGTGTGTGTGTGTGTGTGTGTGTATGAGTGTATATGTGTGTGTGTGTGTGTGTGTGTGTGTGTGTGTGTGTGTGTGTGTGTGTGTGTGTGTGTGTGTGTGTGTGTGTGTGTGTGTGTGTGTATGAGTGTATATGAGTGTGTGTGTGTGTGTGTGTGTGTGTGTGTGTATATGAGGGTGTGTGTGTGTGTGTGTGTGTGTGTGTGTGTGTGTGTGTGTGTGTGTGTGTGTGTGTGTGTGTGTGTGTGTGTGTGTGTGTGTGTGTGTGTGTGTGTGTGTGTTTGATGGCCCGTCGGCTGCACATTGCTGATTTGCAGACGTGGGCCATTGTCCAGATGGTGGGCGCCTGCCTTCTAGGGGACGTTTTTACTTCCACCCCGACGACTGCTCAGTCAAGGCAGCCTGCTGAGACCCCAGCATCCCCCTCGCCTAGTGCATAGCGCCCAGGGGCCAGGGTTATCTGTCCTGGGTCATGCCCCCTCTGTGCCACCAGTACCCAAACACCCCATACTGGACTGTACCTCTGTCCCCCCCAGTGTAGAGCCTCTCCCTGCCTTCTCCCTACAACAACAAGACAACACCTGGTATTTACAGTTCCTCCCATGTGATGAGAACTTTGGGAGACCGTCGGAACGGACCAGGCAAGGTCATGCGGCGCTAAGTTGCAGTTATTACAAAGTCACAATGAAAAGACTCATCCCTTGGTCAGCTGTCTAACAATCTGATGGATGTCATTTAACCTTCAATTGCAGCTGCTTCCGGCTTTAGACACCAGTAAATACACCACAGAGGAAAGTTGAAAATAAATTCCCATCATGCCCCAACTCCCATTTTCTCTTCTCTCTCCATGCCGGTGACACTGCGCCTTCTAGGAGTTAAATTATTTATTTTTAACCTCAACAGCAATCATGTTTGCTTCTAATTGGCCCAGATGTATGTATGCAAATGAGGGTTGGGGCTACATTTACAGGAACCCGGTGCAGGGTCCCCTCTTCCTCGAATATGAATTAACATCAATATTTATCTTACTCCTATTATGTAATTTCCTCTACATTCACATGCTAATTGTTGCAATTAGCATTAAATAAGAGCCCCAGTTCAGAGGGAATAACCTGCTGGTGAGCACTTACACTGACGCAGTGAGTAGTCACCTGCTCTCACACACACACAGACACACAGAGAGGGGGAATGAGAGGAGAGGGGGAACAAGAGGAGAGGCGGGAGAGAGATCGAGCAAAAAGAGAAAGAGCAACAAAGAGTGATTTCTTTCTCCAGATAAAACTCTTAGAAGATTCAGATTATACAGTTTACAGCTTCTGTTCGAGGGGCTCTCCGGTAAACAAAATCAAAAAGACAGGAACAGATCAAAATAAACGTTGGCCCTAAATCATTTGATTAACGTGCAAATAATGGCGTGTGCGGCGTGTAACATGAAAGCTTAACCGAGTGCCAGCGCCAGTTACCAGAGAGGCTGGCTTCCACATGCTCTGCCTTCCCCAAGTTTATTGGAGATGACGTGTGTGTGTCAGTGACAGTGAATGTCCATGTTGAGGGGGAGTAGATTAGATCAAGTCCCCTGTGAAACAGCCTTGTCTGCTTCCATTGAGCATCCTGTCTCGTTAAAGAAACAGGTATGCCTGGCCAATAAGCAGGTGTGCTGACATCAGAGGCGTGTTGGGAATACCGGAGCTGATTGTAAAAACATATAGAGTATTCTTCAAACACAAACCCTATTTGACTGACTTACAGGTATCACGGGGTATCCGTGGGTAAAGTCTTACATGAAGATCAAGTGAGTGATGACTGCAATCTTCAGGTCCACTGGTTCTACATACAGTACCAGGCTTGGTGCTCAGTCCCCTATGGGATGTTCTGTCTTTGTGTGAACAGAATGGTAGTGGGAGCGAGAGTGTGAAGATGTGATTGAAGATGGAGCAGACCTCACTGGTTCCAGCCACTACTTCTCCAGCCCAAACAAGAGGCCAAAGCTTACCCAATAAAGGAGAGGAGCTCACTACTTTAACCGAGTTGGGAAGTGCCACAACCCTGGAAACCCACTCAAACTCTCCTCATCGAATCACCCCACAACTTAGGGAAGTGAATTCAGACCTTCATTGAAAAACGAAAACAGAGGGCTGGTGTATGTAGCGTGTTCAAAACAACAGGGATAATTAAATAAATGAAAAAGTTAATAAATCATGTTTTCCCTATTCTACCACTCCTGGGCAATATCAATGTGTTTGAAATGCGAAGCTGCAATTTGCCAGCCAACATCACACTTTGAGTGTAGAATAATACATGTGAAACATCGACCAACATAACAGCAGCAGCCACGGCCCTCAGCTAACATACTCTACACTGTAACTTAGATTGTCTTTTCCCCTATATCGTGGTGGGCATAGCTCTCTGAGAGAAAAGCCCCTTCACACAAATCACACAGAAATATACATCTAAAATCCTGCAGCCTTTGATCTGCCTTCATACAGTATAATCAGAGGAGCCCATGACCTTTGCTGATACAGTAGTACAATACTTCACTACAACAAGGCCTTATGGGGGTTTAGTAGTACAGTTTCACACACAGCAGTGCATCAGCTTGATGTAATGTAGTTTCCATCTCTTCATCTCTGCCTAATGGTACTGCCTGGACCCCCCAATAAAGAGCCTGAAACTTAATCTAGCACCAGTGGGAAAAAAATGTATCGCAAAATCATCAGAAGCATTGTTTACAGACCAAATGAAAGTGAAAATAAATTCTCAAATGAGTGTTGCTAGTGCAGCCGTCTATAAATCTAGCAGAAGCTGGGCTGCTGTCTTAAAGTGGATGGAGGGAGCTAGGCTCTGAAGTGGAAGAGCAGGTGGAGATGGATACGGTGGCACACTGGCTGTCTTACGCACAGAAACCTCCCTCGTAAAGTATGTTGAGGAATGGAGAATTTATGAGGCACAGATATCTCACTGCCGGCCTATCATTTCCATGACACTGTCACCGTAATTCTCTCCAAAACTCCCCAAACCCATAGATAAAAATGGCCATCGCAGTCAGAGACGAAAGAGAGAGGGAAAAGGAGAAAAAGGAAGAGAGGAGAGAGTGAGAGAGAGAGGTTAGGGCTTGCCTTATCTATCTGAAGCACCTACTCTCTGACTGGTTGGAAATTACAGAAAAACACACAAGCTCCATAAACAAGCCAAAAATGTCTTGTCTATTTTGCTTACAGTCAAGGAATGTGAGGAATTATGGTCAATTGGAAGATGAGGCAAATTGTTGCTTGTACAGCATAAGAAGTCTCCATCTATCCCCCACTACCAGCAACTCCTCGGCTTCACAATGTCTTTTACCTTTGAGATGTGTGTGTGTTACAGAGGAGATTTGGGGTGTTTTTAGAGCGCTATCATAGAGTAGGTGGAGTACACTAGAGTGTATTAGAGAGGGCAGTGCTGCCCTGCGAGATTGGATTCTCACCCATGAAATGTAAGCACACAGAAAACTCTCGGCAGCAACAACCTCCAATTTACGCAGCAATTTTCCACTCGCTCTCGACAGAGCTAAATCGCATTTGTCTCCCTCGCATTGATACCACTCTGCCCTAGAATTTCATTCACATTCAGTTAATTAGCACTTCCTCTCCAAACACCAGAAAGAGCAATCATTGGAAAAAATGAGCAGAGTAATTTCTTACAGTTCATTGAGGGAGCCAGAATGTCGAGGATATCAGACTGATTACTCACGTTAGCACTGATAGCGGTCTGCCTGACAAAATAAAGTTATTTACATTACAAAAACAGTTGGCTTGGTAAATTAGGCCTTTCTCCGCATGACAATATCTCCTCTGACTGCGCTGCTTCAACGTTTTCTTGGTAAAAGCGGTGTCTTTCAGCCTTTACGACCATCTTTGAAAACGTTAATTACTACTCATTACTTGCTATTGCTAAATGCTAACAATGTGGAGTTACAATTCCGATTCATTAAATTAGAAGCAAAGGTCTGAACAGTGGTGAGAAATGGGAAATATCTGCTTGTTCAGAGAGAGTGACTCCATAGTAGCTCATCTCTCCTAACATGAATAGCATAAAGCAGAGAGTAGCCGTGAGGGAGATGACAGCTGGTACTGACCCCACCTCCAACAGTCCCCCTGGAGACATGCAGCACATGATCACTCCTATATTCTCCCAAGGACATGGTGTACTAATATGGCACTCAGACACAGACAGACTCTCTCACTCACACACACACACTGATTTACATTCATCTGAATCGCATATGAACACACACATGGGTGCATTTATCCATGCATAAATGCATGTGCAAAAAACCTATAGAGCATATGCACGTAGGCCTACACACACACACACACGTAGGCCTACACACACACACACACACGTAGGCCTACACACACACACACACACACACACACACACACACACACACACACACACACACACACACACACACACACACACACACACACACACACACACACACACACGCACGCACGCACGCACACACACACACGCGCGCGCGCGGAACGTGGAGGCAGTAATTTGTAAGTTCCATTTTTTAAGGCACCACAGCAGTGGTCCTGTGGGACCTAATAAAACCTCCTAAGCACATGGGGAGGAACCCCGAGGCGATGCTCTTTCCCACACAGCTCACCTTGATAGATGATTGGAGAGAAACACAGAGGCGTGCTCCACTAACAAACTGCTGCAAGACAAAACAACCAGATTTAGGCTCTCAACGAAATGGAGACAGACGGTGAAGGAGGCCACTGATTTGGGGGAAATTACACAAGCTTCTTCACACCTTTTGAGGTGATTATCTAACTAGTGGAGAGTAATGAACCTCATTCCTGTTCAGTTGCCCGCCAGGAAAGAAGAAGTGTGTGAGCGTTTGTTTTGTTTATTCAACACATAGCAGGAAGGTGTATAACGGCCCACTTGTTATTCTAATAACCATCTAATGGTGATTTGTTCTGTATGTGAGTGTTGACAGGAGAGGCAGAGATGTGATGAGAATTAAAGGTATTACTTCATATTAACTTTAGGCTTTAAAAAAGAATGTGGCGTAACTGACAATTCAGTCCCACCTCTGAAATAGAAAAAAAATGACAATAAAAGGGCTCATTTGATTTGAAGAAACAAAAGCAATTATAAATGTGCCTGCTAGAGGTCATCTATTTGGTATGTGCCTGCTAGAGGTCATCTATTTGGTATGTGCCTGCTAGAGGTCATCTATTTGGTATGTGCCTGCTAGAGGTCATCTATTTGGTATGTGCCTGCTAGAGGTCATCTATTTGGTATGTGCCGGGTGGCAAACTCCTCCCCCTCACTTTCATTTCCAAATACCTTTGGACTTTTTCACAGAGAACTTAAAATCAATTTCAAGCCCCATTTATTTTTATACACTAGTACATGTTGAACCACAACAGTATAGTTCAAATATTGATCTTCTTTAGAGGATGACCCCTGGTGCCTTTTAATAGTAATATATACAGTTACCGGCTTCCAAATGAGAAGCTAGCCACGGCAATATTGCAAGTCGAGGCAGAAATAATATTTAAAAATCACTGAGAACTACTAAAAAGTATCTCTGATATGAGAAATGATTTCCTCAAGCTGCAGTCGCATAACACACACTGGTGCTGATAATGACCTTTTGAAAAACAAAATGTCAGTGTTTACCTAGAGAACTATTTTTCACGAGCCCCGTCTAACTGACAGAGGAAAAACAGCTTGGCCGGAAGGGAAGGAGCACGAGGAGGAACGGAGAAACCGGTAATAATGCTTTGCTGTTCACTACTGCCATTAAGCAGGGTGGTGATAAAAAGGTGGTGGCTTTAATAGCAGGTGATGGCTGTTTCACTTCTATGGTCACTCTGTTAACTCAGCACACAAGATATTATGTCTCATTTGAGAGGATCCAGCTGAGAGGAGGAGGCTTGAAGGACAGTATGAGAGTGACTCTACATTATAAACATAATAATCACAGCTGGCTAAGTTACTGCAGTAAAGAAATAATTGGAGTCAAGCTGCTCGGGCTGCTTAAGCATTTTACTGAGCCATTCAGAGAAACAGAAAACCTCAGGATAGATTATATTTCAGTAAAAACAGTCACCCATACAAACATAGTTCTAATGGATTTTCACAGTGGGGTTATCGTCCTCCCTGTTTTATCCCTGTGTGTGTGTGTGTGTGTGTGTGTGTGTGTGTGTGTGTGTGTGTGTGTGTGTGTGTGTGTGTGTGTGTGTGTGTGTGTGTGTGTGTGTGTGTGTGTGTGTGTGTGTGTGAAAGAGAGGGAGATAGAGAGAGCTCCCGCAGTGTAAAGACAAGGAGGCATTGTGTCGCGTCTCTCGTCTCTTTCCCCTCTCGCTGCCCCCTCAGCCTGCTCCGCTCGCGGTCTCTCTTTAGCTAAAGGAGCGCTCAAGCGGATGTAATGGTGGCGATTGCAAAACCAAGCGAATACTCTTGAGCTGTATTAAATCTCTGCATAGAGAATGAGGCCACTGACATACAGGGTTGACGACACTCACGTTCACTTCCCTTTTTGATCACAGGCTGCTCCTATAATAGTCCTATGATAATAGTTGTAAAATGCACATGGTGGCATGTATTGGTGTCGCCCCCAATAAAACATTAAAATACTGCATTATACTTTCTTTAAATGAGGAGAAAAATTATGTTATGATTCCGGGATCTGGGATCAGTTTTCCTGAGACAGTAAATATTTGACATGAATAGTGATTAAAAGCTCAATTAAATGATGTGTCATGCTATAAGAAAACATCTGGATGAATACTGGAGGGTGAAGATATCCACAACAGCACTTTGTTTTCAGGAAGTTCAGGAGTATATTAGCATCAGAAGCACTGTGCATGCTAATCGCATGACACTGTAGGCTATGCATATAGAAAGCTTGGTCAACTCCACGCTAATGCGTACCATTAATGACTGGAGATGTTTAGCATTATTGGCAAAATGTAAATATACATTTATTAATGCACTGCACCCCACTCTAATGTTAAGTACGCATTCTCCTGTGAAACATTGTGAATCAACACAAATCCTTCCCCCCCAAAGAGACAGAACTCTCAAACTCCCACAATACGGCTTCATGCATGTGTAAATCTTTTGAACTGTTTGTGACATTCTTCTTTGTGGGGAGGAAATGTAATTTGGTTCCATTTGCAGCGGTCTAACAGAGTAAGTCGGTAGGTAGCCTTAAGAGAACTACTAGTCACCGGGAGGGAGTGTGGCGTGACTCGCATCCCCTCTGAAGAACTAGGCAGCCCTCACTCTGCTCAGCTCACACACCAAATGAAATTTCAACATAAACGACTGAGTTGTGATTTTTGAGTTGTGATTTACAATTCTCCTCCAGAGCGGCGAGGAAAAGTGAGAAAACATTTCAATCAGTCCTCTCCGCTTTTGTTCTGCTGTTATGAATTTGCTGTTTAAGGGACATAACAGCTGAATGGCAGAGAGAGAGAGAGAGAGAGAGAGGGCCTCCATAGGAATAATCTTAGGCAAAATACACAATGAAACGTATTCCCTGCCAATGAAATAGCATTTGAAGTTTTTGAATTGAGTTTGATTGAATCAAAGTGAATTGCACTGCATCAAATTGACTGCATTAAGGAGTCAAGCCCAGCTTTCTTGGTGACAAAATGAAACTATTTAAAATGCTATGAATGCATTTCGAATTTATGAAACAGAAGATAGAAATATAAAATAACTTGTCAATGGATATAAAAAAATGGAGAAAGGTGTCGTAAACAGCTTTCACTTCTCCAGGCCCTCTCGTAATCTTCAAAGAATACCGGGTCCAGCTTTAACAGGAACCATTTAACGATAAAGGCCATGTACAGTGAGGGTCTCATTTAGCTTCGCGCCAAAAGAGACAACCATTCTCAGTTAACCTTTCCCCATGAGGTCAGTGGAGGGGGAGAACCCAGCCCTCCTGCCTCCTCCACACTCTCATTCCAAAGCCCAAAGAGGCTGTGGCTCATTTCTCAAACCCATCTCCCATGCACCCACACAGCCCATGTAGGAACAGAAACCTATTGGCCCCCAGTTACAGACAGCGTCTCCATTTACAGCTGTCAATAGTACAGCTTGGCCTACAATAATTATCCCCTAGAAAGGCCCTATCTCTTCACCGTTAGAATTAGCCCTGTCCCTGGAGACCTGGAACCTGAATTCCCCATACTGTCAGATACTGTCCCCCCGCCCCCCCCGGTAAAATATCCTCTCACTGGGGAGGCAGTGGAGGGTGAAGGCCTGAACCGAGGGGGAGGGATAGAGGGATGCAAAGATAGATAAAGTGGTGTATTCCCAGTTCTCTCCACATCCCTTCCTCCCCGGCCTCTGTCTTCCCTGCACTCCCGGCTGTGTAGAAGGGATCACAGTGTCGACGCAGGCAGGAGTCGGTTACACTGAGAGAAGAGAGATCAGTGGCCGCTGCTGTGGAGGAGGACGCAGCCCTCCCCTGGGCTGCCTGCCTGGTCACTGACAGAGGAACAGGTGAAACCAGAAACCAGAAACCAGACGATCCCTCCCCATCTACACACGCATGAAAGCTCCCTTTAAAGGTTGACTAACCATTTAAGATGCTATTCAAAAAACGGGTGAGGGGAAATGAATAACGCAAAACACCCACAGAAACAATCAATAGATATAACAATAAGGGTCAATATCAACACAGCAGAATGTAATGATACTAAATCCAATTACAAATCAAAGAAAGCAATTTCAGAAATGTGAGATCTCCAGATATGGTAGCAGGCTCAAACAGAGAGACATGTAAGACATGCCTTAAGAAACTCCCTCGTTTTAATTGAACTGCTTCCTACTTAGATAATATAGCTGCATTTACGACCACAGCCAGATGCCCACCCAAAGCCTGCTAAATAGAAAATCCATGGGATACAAACTGAGGCCCAGCAACTGTACAAGCCACAACTAAATACTGTGGGTTTACGTATCCCACCCCAACATTTGTATCAGAAATATATTTCTACTTTCATATACAGCAGTGAAGTAAACACCCGTACTGTAATTCATCAGTGCTGTCAATATCAGACACCATAAGTCATGGAATATGCTACTGTTAAATCCTGATCGACAGAGGAAAAAGATGACATCATCTCCGCAGACAGACAGGCAGCTTTTCACATGTAGTAGAGAGTCCCAAAACACCCTCTGAATTACAGCAGCGAGAGGTAGCATGATACTGCCATTTTGTAATCAGAAGAGCCGCATTTCTCTCATTACTCCACGAGGAGTCTCTTCTTGTGTTAATGAAAACAAACATTTAGCCAAGATTCATATACACAACAACCCACTACAAAGAGCATCAAAGCCGCCAGCCGTGGTACAACAACACAGTGAAACTGCCGCAACGCAAAACAGGAAAAAGTATTGGTTCAGTAATCATTTATGTAATAAAACTCTGTACGCCTGTGATATCATACAGCTTCATGTTCCAACATAATACCCAAAGCACTCAGAGTAATTTTAATGCGTTCTCCCCTTTTTTGAATTCAAACAAACTGCTAGGGAAAAGGCTTTCACCTCAATCTATTCTCCTTATAGTCTCTGTGTGTCTCTTCCCACACACAGGCGGCTGGTGCGTCTGGGCCGAGGTGCGGAGAGAAAGAGAGGTGCAGAGGATGCAGTGACCGTCTGAAAAGGAGCGATGGCCACGATACAAAAGAGGGGTCAGCACAGAGAAAGGGGGAGAGGAGAGGGCTAGAGGCTGAATCTTGATTCAGTGAATGAGACATTTCCCAAATAACACTGCAGGAGTAGGATCAGCCCGGTGGGCCTCCATAACAAGGGAATGTGAATAATTGATTCATGTAAAATGCTTTGATATTTTGTGAAAACATCCTTTTTGAATTTTCTATGAATTCTGAGGTGTTACTCCACTTAATAAGGATATGGATTGAACAGAGCAAAACATTTATTTGTTTAAAGCAGGGACTAACATTATATGCCCCATATGTGACATACAATTAGTAATATATATATATTTTTACTAGAGTCATCCACAAATCATATGGATAGATACAGTACAGTATTCTTGTGTTTCAGAAAATAATGTTGTCTTTGTAGACCAGCCTCTCTATTTCCATAAGTCAGTTACAGCAGAGGTAAAGTTGAAGAAATTCCCAATTGTCATACATATCACCCTTTGTTTCATACACGAATATAGACCCCAACCCCCATACACACCCATGCAAAAATATGGACACACACACACACACATTCCTGAGGCCATGAATAAAAGCAGTATTTCCTTGGGGAATCCTAGCCCTGGCTTCTCCACATGAAGTGTGTGCTAGCGGCACCTGGTCGTCCACATGCCTGTCCCCCTCTGATGGCCTAGCCGTCGGGGTGTGCCCGCGCTGGACAGATGGGTAGGAGGGGAGAGGGCCATTACCCTGATGGGGAGCAGGATTTAAAGGGGGAAGCAGGAGGCTCCATCCTGCCAGCCTTACCATTATTTGCTTCAATCACTGCAGTAACACACTGTTTACTGCAACACATGCTAGTGGTAGTAAAAACACAATTGAACAGGCGACCACCCCCCCTCGCTGAATTAAAATGTTTTGAATAATTCAAGAGATGCATATGGGCCCGCTCTTAACAGTCACCTTGTTGGGTAGTTGTTTTCCTCTGCAGATTCTCTTAAGATTTCACAAAGCAAGAGGGACCAGTGACAAGGAATCAATTAAAACCAAAAATCGAAGCTTCATAAAATTACTCAAACAAATATCAATGTAGATGATCATGACAGAAAAGTGAAAGAGTTGCTCAATGTCCCCCTCTCACAAAATGCACATAAGTGACTGAGTGTAATTTTTTAAATCTGAATTTCTCAGTGAAAAGTGTTGACACACAATGGAAAGTGACAGGACAGTATGACCATAGAATTAGCAGTAAAATATGCAGTGTTACAATCACAGCAAAATGAGTCATGAAGCCGAGATCTTAACAAACATGTCGTATCCCAGTCTCACGTCACTAATTCATGAATTCCCTCGTTCAAAACTGCACGAGGTGGATTAGAGGAAAATAAATGGGAGGAAATAAAGGCTGAAAATGGGAAAATAAAGGAGATGACCCCCCCTGTCTGTGTTGGAAGGGTCAGGGTCGGGGTTGGGGAAGTACTCGGGGAAACACAATGCTATCACGTGCTGCTGAGCAAACGGAGGAATGAAAGAGACGGAGAGAGAGAGAGAGAGAGAGGGAGAGAGAGAGGGAGGGAGAGGAGGAGACAGAAAAAGAGAGGAAGGGATGGAGATAGAGAGACTTACCTGGTGTAGGTAGAGGAAGGCAGGGGGACAGTGGAGGGAGTGAGGTAGCATCCCGGAGCCGGAGAGAAGCAGACAGCCTGAGTTGGCCATGGAGCTCAGCGTGTGGTAACGGGATGCTTTGCGCATTTAGCAGGAAGATCCTTCGCTCTCTTTCTTCGCTACTCTTGTCTCTTGCTCTCTCTTGCTCGCTCTCTCGTTCCCACTCACTCTCTCTACTCTCTCTACTCTACTCTCTCTCTCTCTCTCCTTCTGGCACAGAGTACCACTCTCTTTTTTCTCTCTCCTGCCCTGGTCTTCCTTCTCTCCTGTTGTGGTCTTTTATTCCTTCCTGAGAATTTCTCTTTCTGCTTTTGTGTGTCTATTGCAGTAGGTAACCACGGTAGCCAGCCGCACACTGACAATGTGCATGTGCCACCTCTCTCTCTGTCTCTCTCTCTCTCTCTCTCTCTCTCTCTCTCTCCTTCCCTATCTCTCTCTCTCTCTCTCCTTCCCTCCCTCTCTCTCTCTCCTTCCCTCCCTCTCCCTATCTCTCCTTCTCTCTCTCTCTCTCTCTCTCTCTCTCCTTCCCTATCTCTCTCTTTCCTTCCCTCCCTCTCCCTATCTCTCCTTCCCTATCTCTCTCTCTCTCTCTCTCCTTCTCTCTCTCTCTCTCTCTCCTTCCCTATTTCTCTCTCTCGCTTGTCCCCGGTGCGACTCTGTTTACTTTGGAAGCGATAAAAGCCAACATAAGCATTCAGACACAGAAGGGGAGGTTCTGTGCAAACCGGGGAGAGAGAGGGAAGGGGGGTTGTAGAGTCGATGGGGGTGGGAGTTGGGGTGATAAAAGAGGTGATGTATTCCTACATCAAACAGGCTGTGTGAATAACATGGGGATGAAATGACATTAGAACAGCAGCTGATCCTGGGCATTAGCACCTCGTGGGATGCTACGTACAGCCTTTTAATTGCAGGCTCCCCCTCAGAGCCTAATGCTGTCCACAGTCTCCCTCCGTCTATACAAGAGCTGCACTCAAGGACACATACAACATGTATGGCAAATATTAATTCACAGCATCCATAGAAGTCTGGCAAATGTATTCACAAAGCCCCGTTATTCACTTTAGCTTCGGCCGTGACATCTCTCTTTATCTGTGAGCAGTAAATATACATCCGCCCTGACAGAGAGAGTCTATCCATAAATTATTTACGCTACAAATGTAAAGTCCCTTTTTAATATTTTTTCCTTCTTCTGTAGAAACAACAAGGGGCTTGATATAAAACGCAATGGAGCTCACATAAAGGCTGTGTGATGTTACCCTTCAAACACAACCCATTTATGACACAGGGGTAGCTACAATAATATCATTGTGAATTTGGTCACTTTCTCACCCAGACACAGACAGACCATCATAATCACGCCCTGCTGTGGGAGACGACGCATGTCCACTGTGCCAAATTAACTCACTCTGGGACACTCCATTCAGATTCAATCAGCCCCATTCAGATAGTATGCAGGGGGGAAATTACACCAGGAAGGAGTTCAACTAACCCCTACTTCCTATTCATTAGCCCCAGACACTGGGACAGAGCACAGATTGCAGATTAGGGAATACCAAACAGTGGCACGGCACAATGTGTAATACTGTAATAACATTATGTAATTGTTGGCTGATATGTTTTGTACATCTAATTGTTGAGCTGAACAGAATGGAGGGAGAAGTTGGTCCTCTGCTAAATGACCAATCAGCATGATCTTAATTGAGACTTGGATAAGGCTGAGGCTGTGTTAACTGAAACTCCAGTGGTATGACTGCATGTCTGCATGACTACATGTCTGCACACGTCTTGTTCAGGTCCAAGAGCCTGTGTTAAGTACAAGCAGTCGGCCAGTATTACCGCTGTATGTCACTGTACTGTATAACACTCTCTGATGAGATGACTTGGCTAGAGCCAGCAGGTGCTGCTACTGCTGCAGAGAGAGACACATAGCTTCTCTCTCTCTCTCTCTCTCTCTCTCTCTCTCTCTCTCTCTCTCTCTCTCTCTCTCACTCTCTCTCTCTCTCTCTCTCTATCTCCCTCTCTCTCCCTCTCTCTCTGTTTATAATTCAAATTAGCTGTGTCAGATCACTCCCTTCAAAGAGAGAATTGCTGGAATGTTCTCCACTGTGCCTTTCTTTGAGTTATGTGGAATCAAAGCTATCAAAATGTGCTGGAGATATACTCAGTTAACTCCAGTAAACTCCAGACCTATTCTTCCAATGAAAAAAAGAAGAGAAACCATTGCTGTAGACTGTTGATGAAATACAGGAGCTGACTTCCAACATCCAACACACAATGACCACCATCATCACTGTCTTCTATCACCTCCTCCTCCTCCTCATCACCATGACCACCATCATCACTGTCTTCTATCACCTCCTCCTCCTCCTCATCACCATGACCACCATCATCACTGTCTTCTATCACCTCCTCCTCCTCATCACCATGACCACCATCATCACTGTCTTCTATCACCTCCTCCTCCTCCTCATCACCATGACCACCATCATCACTGTCTTCTATCACCTCCTCCTCCTCCTCATCACCATGACCACCATCATCACTGTCTTCTATCACCTCCTCCTCCTCCTCATCACCATGACCACCATCATCACTGTCTTCTATCACCTCCTCCTCCTCCTCATCACCATGACCACCATCATCACTGTCTTCTATCACCTCCTCCTCATCACCACGATCACCATTTCCACTGTGGCAACCTGATAATAATCCTAATAACGATTATTATCCCCACCCCCCTTTTCATGTGTTTCTCCAGTGTGTTTCTAGTTGGTCCAGCTATGTGATTACTCCTCTGAGACAGGACTCACACAGAGGTGGGGGAGATGAGAGGCACAGGAGATGCAATCAGCTGATTTGAGACATTACTGTTTTTAAAGCAGGTGATAATATCCCTTCAAAATATAACAGTGAAACACCAGATAATAGATAAAAGACAAACGGGAAATATGTTACAAATGTGGTGATTTTCCTGTGGGTCTTAGAGGCCGGTGTGGTTGTAATGTAGTCTGTAATGTAGTCTGTAATGTAGTCTGTAAAGGCGGAAAGCAGCAGTGATACCATTAAGATGCCATTCCCTGAGCTCCGAGCCCAGTCAGCAATAATCAGAGGCAATAGAGGCAGTGGCTAATGCGGCCCAAACAATTGGAGGCACATGCCTGTTTCCCACTGTTTACCATATTGCCAAGATCAATACTGACTACTAGCAATAATCATCATAAGAGATGGCTGTTTATATCCTTACCTCTGCTCTCTCTGTCAGTCTACTGCAGGGTTTCACTATGGACACAGCTCCCCCATCAGGAGGACAGAGAGAAACAGACAGAAAACAAATGTGTACAACGCATAATAGGAACATGATATGACCAAATGTAGACATGTTGATACATATTCAATGATATTTTATCACTCGCTGTCACTTGTTAGTGAACATATTGATATAATCAGTTAACTGATGTTCCAAAAAGATCACTGATCTCAGAGTATGTTATTTGGTCCAGATGTTATTTGGTCTAGAGTAGTCTCTCTGTGACCCAACACCCCCTCACTCCCCCTCCTCTCTCCGAGGAGACCTCTGGAGATCCTTTGACATGAAAACAAAGCAGCAGCAGTGCTGGGTAGATTACTGGAGAGGCAGCGGGGGCCTTTGGAAGGGGGACCCTTGGAGTGCCCCTCTGACAAGCCTTCCTCATTATCTGGCATCGCCATGGCGCCTCGGAACCCCTCAGTAGATGAGGGGGCACACGGACGCCATGACCAGCGTGTCCTCAGGGCGTGCAGTGAGGCGAGGGTGGTGCTCTCGCTAAAGGTCCACTGATTAAACCTCAGGCCCAGAGCGCCTGGGATCCCCACTAATTAAAGGTTGTGTCATAGCAGCCTAACATAACAAACTTCTGACTGCTGCTCCCTCTGGTTTATCATGACAAGGACATATTACAAACTTCTCCGGCCACTCTCCCCGCCCCACCCCTCTCATTTTCCCTGGCATCCCTGGCAGAGTCTTACGCCAGTTGGTTCAGGACGGGAACGGGGCGCCAGGAGGACAAGGCGGGACACCAGATAATGTGTTTAACCTGCCTCTCACCCGTCTCACCGTGCCAGGCTCTTTGTGGAAGAGTCAGCGCTCCTTTGTCTGGGCTCATAATTAAGGCAACAAGGTACCCGCTCTCCCGCTCATTATTTCTTCACTTTGTGTGCAGATCGAAGTCATTAGGAAGGCTGTGCCACGGGGGGCTGCTGGTGTGATCACACAGACAGAACACGGAGATATGAAGGAACAGGATTTGCTAGTCTTTCTTGCACCAAATTAGCCGCGTTTGTCTCTCACTTGTCTTTTAAATGTCAATAGCCGGCTACAGTTAAAGTATTGGTTTTGGCTCCCCAAAGCTGTCAAGTCCTAATAACATTGATGAAAGGATAGTTATGGGTTAGGGAAGGGGTGGGTGAGTTTGTCTGTCAGATCTAAGCCACTAGGATATGCTGTTGCTGTAGGCCCTTGCTACAGACTTCAGGCTCTGGTAACCGCCACTGTAAATGGATTCTGAAACAGTGCTTGGCTTTTATATGATGTCATTCATCCTCATATGTTTTCGCCCGCCGCGTTTCACAATCACGGCTTTCTTTATTGCAAACTAATGCACCCAGTGCTGGGATCAGCAGGTTGCGTCCGGCCATCACTCACCAGCCTGGGAGAGGTCAGGCCTTTTGGACTTTTGAGCACTCTTCCGTCTTGCTGCGACACTGCAGAAAGCCTGAGGACTCACCATGCTTCCCACACAGAGCTGCCGTATATCACCTCACCCTCCCCCCTCACCACCACCACCCCTCTGGCTCTCAGAGAAAATGAAAGAGAGAGAGAGAGAGAAAGACGAAGGCTCACGGCGGACAGTCAACGTCAATACTAGGAAGCTTTTACTGGCTTCTCCTCCTCTCCTCTCTGCCTCCGGGCTAGGAAGTGCCCCAGCTAGGAGCGAGTGATAGCCCAGGCCAAAACAGTGGGAGGGTAAAAGGTGGGAGGAACACAAGCGAGGGTTTTGCTCAGGCACAGGAGGGGTCAGCAAACAGGAAAGGGTCAGGCTCTGTTAGCCCTGCAGGGCCCGGTGAACCGGAGAGAGAGAGAGAGAGAGAGAGAGAGATGACAGGGCAAAGGGACTGCCATGAAAGGAAATCACATCAGATCGATGATGAAATATTTACTGTCCCTCAGAGAGACGCTCTAGGGGATGTTGTCACGTAGTGTATGCCTCGGTTTCACTGCTTAGTACGACAACCATGTCCTGCAGTACCAAGGGGTCACTATTTGACAAAACAATCTAACGCACGCCTAACTGAAATGTCATAAGTGAGGAGGAATTTCAGTTGGGTCCTTTTGATTGAAAGCAAATAACAAGTAATACAAATAGCGTCATTACATATGGAATGCGTTGAGCAATGAAACGTCAAATTATTCAGAGCATTATTCTCCTTATGACATTTTCAAACTTCCTGACCTGCCTCGACAACGCTACTGTAGCAACTGTTACCATAGCGGCCGAAGGCCCGAGGCAAGGTCAATTACAACGATTGGTGCGCTGACTCCAAGTGCATTCCATTTGGAACAGATTGGTCATGCCCAGTAATGTCCCATATCCAGCAGGCATACCTCTCACCATCACTCTTTAACCGACAGCAGAGAGAGAAACTCCAGAAGGGATTCCATCTCTGTTGCGCCACCGTCTCTCCCTCCCTCAGGGGTCAGGTGTTCAAACCATGGCCACCACGTCTTCCTCAGAGGATCACAGGGAGACGGCTGATACATCAATACCGCCTCCCCTCCACTCCGCCTCAGATGCACATATCATAACAGAGTAAATGAAACCGGAGGTGTGATTGTGTGTGGTGTAAATACAGAGTGCCTGCCAGGCTGCCAGCCTCTGTCTGGCCGAGGGTGCCCAGAGCTCCTGCTGTTGTTACCGGAGAGGCACCCACGCCGCACACACACACACACACACACACACACACACACACACACACACACACACACACACACACACACACACGCACGCACCCACGCACCCACACACACACACACATACACACACACACACACACACACACACACACACACCCACACACACACACACACACACACACACACACACACACACACACACACACACACACACACACACACACACACACACACACACACACACACACACACACACACACACACACACATGTAATATCTCTGTGTGGAAGTCTATGTCATGAATGTAACATCATGCCTCTTTTCCACTAAACCCAAATGCTGAGGTATATCTGGTCAATATTTCACAAACATTCTGCCTCCGTGCCAAACTGTTGCGGGCACGACGCAGAGGATATTCCAACAGAGAATTTCATCATGTCAAACTCAGGAAAAATAAGAAAAATAAAAGAATTAACGTTCCAAATAGGTAAATGTGAGCACAATACCACCTGAGACAGGGAATCATCTGTGTCCACTGTGATCAGTCTTGGTCATGTTTCCATATTGCTCGTGCAGAGTGACTCTTGTTTCTGCTTTTTTCCCCCATGCTAATGCTATCAGTCACCTGCTGTAGCAGGACTGATAGAGAGTTGTCTGTTGCCATTCTCATTACAGCAGGGGAGAACGCGGTGGCAGAGGCAGTGCCGAGCCCACCAACTGGAGTAACCTTTCATTGAGACGGAGGGAGGGAGGCAACCACACAGAGACAACACCTCCGTCTACTTGACGTAACCCTATTACCGCTCCCTTAATTTTTCTGCCTTGACACCTTGGAGCGAAAGAAACGGTTAAAAGAATGAGTGAACAAAAGCTGCATTGCGTGGGGAGGGATGGAGGGAGGGATGGAAGGAGGGAGGGAAATGAGAGGGGGAGACAATGGCGAGGTAGGCAGCGGAGGAGAGACAGAGAGAGACAGGAGCAGTGCATTCTGGGTACCCTATATTATCCCTCCAGCAGCACACATCAATTATATGGAGGTGGCCTTCTCTGATTTCTCCTCCACCTAGCGGATTATTCCCCTGCTCTGCCCGGCAACACACACACTGACTCCCTCTAAAAGATGTTTTACTTGTTACTGTTTTCAACTAAAGGGATTTGGTTCTGTATATGACACTGATTATATGACAATATATGTCAGCTTTACACAAATCTCATAGTTGAAGGGATATTTGACCAAAACACAGCTTTGCTTAAAAGTTGATATTTCAACCTTTAATGTTTGTTTAACTCCCTCTGTAAGGGGATTTCCTTTTATTCTAATAATATTTATGTACTGTAAGATATATCAATGTTTCCTTTTCCTTTTAATCTTTTCAAACACTTCCAAACAACCTTTCCAATTTTACAGGCCATCTGTTTGTATACACCAGGATCAAAGCCAAAGCACTGCACAAAATTCTGTTTCACAAAATAACTACATGACCGGCAAAATAACTCACTCTGGAATAAGAACCTCTAAAAACATCAGATATTCCCTCAAATATGAGATCAAAATCAAGATAGAGTGCTATCTGATAAAAAAGGGTTGTTTGAGTAGTTTGATTTGGTCAAGGAATTTGCTAGACCCATCTACTGTGCTTCCATGCAGCCTGCCTCAGCTTGGTGTGGAGACCCCGTGCAGCGACCCTTGTCGCAGGGCTGATCTCTCTCTCCCGCCTCTGATCTGGCTTGCAGCAGTGGCAGCCAGCGGCGGGTGCTGGTTCACCGCGTGACTGCAGTAGCTGTCTGTGTAGCGAGATTAAAGGGTCCGTATCGATCCGCACTGCGCTCATGCATTTTGTATGAGGGAGACATTGTCAGAGAGGCATCTCGGATTAAAAAGAGGGTAGAGGGAGAGTTCCAGAAAATATGCTGAACTCTGTGAAAAATCCCCTAATGTTGAAGTGTTATGTATGTAAACTCCCTTAAATATAGTAAATTGCCGTGAACTCTCATCGACCGGAGAGATATTAGTCGCTTTTCAATGCTTTTCTTTTTCATTTGCTGCTTGTAATGTTTGCATTTATGGTTAAAAATGAGAGCGAAAAATACTAGTCAAAAAAGAGAATATGAACTGGCAGCTAGAGACAGTCTAATGGTGGCACTGAGTCTGTTGGAGAATGCTCAAGTAGAGTGTGAATTATTTAGGATGTGTGGCTAGTGTGCGCATAATAAAGTCATCCCACCCAGCAACACCAGTCAAGAGTGACCAGGAGTATACAAGGAGTATACAAGGAGTATACAGGGAGTATACAGTACTACTATTCTCTTCTTTGAGATCTAGAAATCCTTTCTTGCAATCATGCAAAGATTTGCCTTTAACATCATTTTGTTGGGGCCTTTGCTTAGAAAATCCAACTGACCTGTCAAAATCGACAATTTCAAATTCTCATATGGATTTTCAAATTACAAGCTGTTCTTTTTCAAAGGTCTTTACCTTTACACATAAACAATTATGTAGGTGAATTAACCTGAAATGCCCAACATTTAAAAAAAAATTGCACTTGCAAATATGGGCCTTTCATATTTGTTGATCTGTACATCCCAGGAATAACTAATGCCTGCATCTTGATGATTTTTTTAGAAACATACATAGAGTTTTTACAGTCAGCAGTTCCCTAATGCTGCTGATTATTCCTCGTATATATTTTATGCTGGTTATCCGTACATATATGAAGCATGGCCATGTTTTAGCATAATGCCTACGTAAAAGCCTTTATATTTATCCTAATCCTGGACTCTTGATCCTCCCAGCACATGTCAATCTCACCTGCACCTCTGTGAAAACAAGACAGAGTAATCAATGGATGATATTCACATTGTGGGAGAGAGGGAGGGAGAAGAGACACTACCAGTGAACAACCAGGATGATTCAAACACACTGATCTCTGGGTGTCAAACAGGGCCTTCTGTCCTCACTGGCAGCTGATCTGAAACTGAGCCACTGATATAGACCATCTATCAAAAGGCTCATTCATGCTTCTCTTTACTAGCATGTCGTAAGGGCGTATCCAGTCATGCTGTAACTATGGTAAACACAGACATCTGCACGCAAACGCGCCTGTGCATGCACGGACACAGGCACATACACAGACACACAGACACACACACAGTCTGATATAATGTCCTGGAGAAGCATTAGCACATATATCAAGGTAAAGTTACACATGAAGAGATAGAGAAGAGGAGATAAACTGCCTTTTACAGCATCAACAATCAAAGCATTTAGTAGATTGGACACAAGCACGTTCTGGAAGCTGGATCTGACTAATCTACAAATGGCTTCTTGTTATTAAACTGCTAATTCAGAGGATTAAAGGATCCATGAGAACACAATCCTCTTTACTGGATATTCCTTGGATGCTGAAGGTGGCTTAAATATTAATTAAGCACACACACACACACATGCACCCATATGCACACATACTCCTACTTGCATGCTTGTACAGACACAGACATACGCAGATATATACACAGACACAAACATGGAGGTACACATGCTGTATCTGTCTCATACACACACATGCACACACCTGTATTCATATACAGTACAGCAGACCCCCCCTCTTCCCCTCACACATGCACACACACACACACACACACCTGTATTCATATACCTGTACAGCAGACCCCCCCCACACACATGCACACACCTGTCATCATATACAGTACAGCAGACCCCCCCCCCCACATACGAACACACCTGTATTCATATACAGTACAGCAGACCCCCCCCCCCCCCACACACACACACATACGAACACACCTGTATTCATATACAGTATAGCAGACCCCCCCTCTTCCCCTCACACATGCACACACACACACACACACCTGTATTCATATACAGTACAGCAGACCCCCCCCCCCCCACACACATGCACACACCTGTGTTCATATACAGTATAGCAGACCCCACACACACCCATGCACATACCTGTCTTCATATACTGTACAACATACCCCCCCCCCTCTTCCCCCCACACACACACACACACACACACACACACACACACACACACACACACACACACACACACACACACACACACACACACACACACACCTGTTTTCATAAACAGTACAGCAGACCCCCCCCCCACACACACACACCTGTCTTCATATACAGTACAGTAGACCCCCCCTCTCTTCCCCCCACTCATGCACAAACACACAGACCTGTTTTCATATACAGTACATCAGACAACCCTATCTAACTGATTAATCTCTTTCATTCTTTTTTTGTGTGGTTCACACCGTCATTCCTCCTCTTCCTGCGTCCCAAAACATAATTTGAAGACTGAGTCTCTGTGTCATGAATCACCGAGGAAGAGCTCTTAGGTAACGGCATTCAACAGAAAATATGCTCTGTGCATGATAGCAACCATTTTTCCAGATAAGCAGACAAACTACACCTCTTCCACAGTAAATTGCAAATAAGAACAGTATATCAATGATAACTTGAAAATTCATCATGTGTTAATGGAGATTTTCTCTTATTGATTCTAAACTGGTACAATAACATACAACTTATGCATACAGTCTCCTCAGCATTTTTAAAGTAAGCTATTTCAGGCCTTTTGAGTTTTATTGTTAAAAAATTAAGGTACATTTCAACAGGGGCGCAACTTTCACTGGGGACGTGGGGGACATGTCCCCCCACATTCTGAAATTGCATTTTTGTCCCCCCCAGTTGTATCATTGGAATGTGATACAAAAAGAGGCAACGGTGTGCTTTAGGACCATGCGAATGCTTCCGAGCGGTCGGTAGGCTGTTTGGAGTGTTTATCTGACAAAAAAAATAAATGACAAAAAAAAGGTTATGTCCCCCACACTTCTAAAACCAAAGTTGCACCCCTGCATTTACATATCTAAGTTATCTATAAAATGTTATGAACGGCACCTTTGAATGTACATTTCCCCGTTGGGTTCCGGTGGTCTAAGACAGGCTGTAAATGTACACAGAGCATCAGTGTAAAAGTCAAAGAGTCAAAGCTGCAGCAGAAGCCAATGGAAAGGTAATGGAGTATTAAGAAGAACTACTCTCTGAGGATTACAACACCTGCCTTTTACACTGAAATGAGCACTGTCATTTATACAGACCTTTTTAGATCCGTATGAATGTGCTGTCTGTATCATTTTAACTGAGGTCCTCAGCAGGTTTCCTGTGGAGAAAAACAGACTCTGAAACCAGAATAGGTCCCCTGTGTTGTAATCAATGGGAGACACCACAGATACAGCACTATTACAATACTTAACAAATACTGTAACACGCCATCACTATACCTGCTTTATTTAAAAATGTGTTTTATATTAAAACTTCCCGAACAATACTTCCAACACAGTCGATAACACTAATACAACTACTGACACTAATACCATTGCTACTAATGACAATAACAAAAATAGAAACCTATCTGAACTGTGACAAGGATTACAATTGGACTCCTAATGGGTTCTCCTGTAACGCTTTAATTCACTACCTATGCGATATCAATTCCATTATAATCTCATTAAACTACTGCACACTGAGGTGATTTCAAATGAATGTGAAACAGCCAACCGCACACTCCTTCCTAATTGAGCAATAATTTGAACTCATTATTATTGCCCATTATTAAATTAATGAACTTAATGGACTTATTTTCCAAATTGCAAAGACCCCTGGCAACATGTTTTTGATTCCATTAGCAGACATACTGGAGGAAATGAGACACACAGAGGTGTATATGCAATTAGCCTACCACTGTGTGCTAATCTTATACTGACTCCAAGATGACCACTCTCACCATGCAAGACATGATGTTTAATCTCCATATTATAAAATAATAAAACACTCCTGTCACAAGGTGTATCATATATAGCCTACGTCACATTCAAATGGGACAGTTATTGAGTAACATTTCATATGAGTGGTTAGGTGAAATTTGAAATTTTCTTATAGAAAATATGAGAATCATCGATATCCACTTGACAAATTTGCAGAAAAGAAGAAAGCAGACTACCTGCATAAATGCTAGAGGGCAATCGATACCTCACCAACCATAAATGACGCATGTTGATATGGATATTGAATTCTGTATTTAATTAAAACCATACTCCTGCGCTCACTGTCAAAATTCCACAGCTCCACTGTCGATAGTGTTAGATGAGAAGAGGGTTGTACAGTGATTTGTGTTCATCACAGCATGAGAAAAAGAACAAGAGAACTGGCCAGTGTGTCAGCACCACATCAATCAGTAATCACATTTCTGTTCTCTCCCCCTCTACACTGAAGGACAAAGGCACCACACAGACTCCTCAAAAAACACACATCGTCCTGTCTAATCACATCAACAATTTAACACTCATATTAGATTTAAAGCCTCCCCAAACCTAAGTGTTTTTTTCTCAACAGGAAGTAATCTAAGGGAAGGGCAGACAAAGAGGTATTAAGAGTTATTATAACATCAACAAAAGATAATCATTGTCAAATTATGCTTTGCAATGCAACTCAAATTAATGTAATTATTTTTTAAATGTACTGTAATCATATTGTATAAAAAAGTAATTTAAGGTGAACTGCTTTGCATTTTGTGCATGTCCTTAAATCCTCAAAGTCTGAGGTTGACATTTGCAACAAACAGCCCATTGGCTGTTTTCTGCAACAGAATTAAGAATGGAATCGTGGCGTTGTGATTTGTTGAAGAAGATAGAATATGCAATTATATTGTAGGAAGTGTCTTAACTTTGTTTACTGTAAACATCCAACATTGACAGTGTCTTTACATCGTAGTGATAAAAAACAGCTGCATAATTTAAAACAACAGAGACCAAATGCTCCTCTGAGGTACAGAATAAGCGCTACATGATATCCTATAAATATCAATGGGTATAAAAAATTCTGCTCCCCTGAGAGACCAATAGTATACCGCTAGTTATAACTCATTTTGATTTCAAATCGTGTCAATGCCTCAGTTTTTCCCCCTGCATTTTGCTGCAGCCCAATGCAATAGCAGCACGCAATGTCAGAACTACAGTAAACTAACAGGCATTTAAACCAAGTTAGTGCATTCTGTACACAACCAAAGCCATTAAGAATGGGGTCTGAATGAGAGAGACAGAAAGAGTGGACCTCGTGCGACCCAGGGGCCAAGGTAACTACACTTCCACTACAGTATTCACTGCTCATTTGGAAGTCTTTAGTTGTCAACAAAATCAATTTTTTGAGCAAGTCTCTAGTCTCACTGGGTACAGGTCGTAAAATATTTAACCAGTATAGAGATCTGGCAAGTCATTGGTTTAAAAAGAACACACT
Source organism: Salvelinus namaycush (assembly GCF_016432855.1). Lineage (NCBI taxonomy): Eukaryota > Metazoa > Chordata > Actinopteri > Salmoniformes > Salmonidae > Salvelinus > Salvelinus namaycush. Next base: position 12,167,069 of record NC_052347.1, on the reverse strand, counting down.
GCTTTCAGACTAGGCTTCTCTCTATCTCTTCAGAGAGAGCCAGCGGTGATTTGTCTGCCCAGTAAAAAAAAATGTTTGCAACTAAAGATTTGGCAAAACCGTTAAAGTGATTTGTTGGGATTGCCAGTTGAACCATGAAGTGCAATGAAAAATGACAAGCACACTTTAGACTGGGTACCGTCACATTATTCCGAAACATGTATGCACTTATATATTATGGAGCAAAAAAATGCTGTGTCAACAGCGTCAGATTATACAGCATTTCAATGAGAATTATTTATCAGCTGAACCTCAGTCATATTTATGGGCTCTTCTGCACAGATGAAGAGAGCCACCTCCACACTGTTGAATATTTCTCTTTCTAGTCTACTTTAACGGGGGCTTTGGCCAGCACACATTAAGGCTGTTGGGCATATGAAAAGACACTGGCCGCTAGTGCAGGCTGCTGGGTCACTTCATGGGCAGAATGAACATATGATATCACAATCGTATCACACATGTAATTACATGTGACTAATGTGATTTACAAAACACAAATACAAACACACACATATTGTGCGCACGTGATTTGAATTTGATTTGTGTTTGTTTGTCTTTATGTGTTCTGTAGACACACACACACACACACACACACACACACACACACACACACACACACACACACACACACACACACACACACACACACACACACACACACACACACACACACACACACACACACACACACACACACACACACAGAAAATAACATCCAGTTAAATAAATCTTTGGTGAAGAGGTTGAATAAATCTCAGGTGAAAAGGGAGGGAAGTGGCAGGTTCCTATAGAATATGGTTAAACAACCCAGTGCTCTCCCATCAATAAAACAACACATGAAAGTTGAATAACCATCAGCTCTGTTCGTGCATTTGGGAGGTGTGACACACCCCCCGACCACAACTGAAGAGAAATTGAACAATTGTAGATGTGTGCAAACACAATTCGACCAACTGCGACAAAAATGCACTAATGAAATCACCACCGACCGGGTAGTTTTGCAATGTTCCTAATACACACACACACGCACGCACGCACGCGCGCGCACACACACACACACACACACACACACACACACACACACACACACACACACACACACACACACACACACACACACACACACACACACACACACACACACACACACACACACACACACACACACACACACACACACACACACACACACACACACACACACACACAGTATAGAGTCCAATACTGACATGGGGTGAAATGAAGGTACCTGTCCTCATCATCCAAGGCCTGTGTGTGCCTGACCTGAAGAGAGGAGGGGTAGGGGAGGTACGGGGAGGTAGGCCTGGGGCATGGCCAGAGGAGGCAGGCTGAGAGAGTAAAGAGCCATCCACTGAGACTTATAAAGTCCCAACTACAATTTACAGGGAATGCTGAAATAGTAGTGGCCACTGGCGGGTCATGCTGTCGAAGGCACTCTTTTATTTGCTTCATTCCCTTTGACACCGCCTCTCGATTAGGGTCATAAATCCCTTGAAATCGGTCAATAACCTATAACACTAATGCCACTCTCCTGACATTCATTTTACTGCCTGGGTGCCACAATGTTTCTTAACTCATTGCACGTGACAGAGGATTTTATACTGGCCTCGATTGATTGAGAAGAGTATATAACAAGCTTTATATAGTGTGTTTGTGCTTCTATAAAATAACATGAAAATGGAGTGGGTCAAGACAGGAGAACATTCTGTTCACTAGCTTGATTTATTGGATGTTCTCTAAGTTAGCAGGATATCGCAGAGGTAAGACAACCCCCAAGCAACTGGCAACTCTGACTTTCAGCATAATATTTTGTTTGAATTTTATGAGTACATAACCTGATAATTCTATTTGAATAAGTGTATATCCAGGCAGTATCACAACCGGCCGTGATTGGGAGTCCCATAGGGCGATGCACAACTGGCCCAGCGTCGTCCAGGTTTGGCCGGTATAGACCATCATTGTAAATAAGAATTTGTTCTTAACTGACTTGCCTAGTTAAATAAAGATTAAATAAAATAAACATAAAATATGAAAGAGTGGAAACCACCCAAATAAGATGTATTGTTTCGGGCCGAGAGAAGGAGGAGAAGTGAAGTCAATTCCTTATCATGCGTGGCAAGTTGCCAGTGGATATGTTTTTCCATTCTCACTGGGGCTTCTCCTCCAATCGTTTTTGTGTGTGGGAACTGACACTTCAGGGCATATCCATGCCACAGACGTGTTACTGATGTACATGCCTTCTGTTCCAACACTGATGACAGGATGAAGAATCGCCATATGAGACATACTCATGGAATTACCCACAGTGCAACAGGGCAAAACAAGAGGTATTTATGAGGCACATGCTCTACGCGAACGAATTGTGTGGATAAAATATACATTCTGAACACAAACGGAATGGGATTTCAAAATAAGCTTTATGGTGTACCCGTGTGTTCGCATTTGCCGGGAATTAGTTATTTCATGATCAGACAGAGTGAAACAGGTAAAGGGTTCAGACTCTGATTAGACAGACTGCGGTAAAGGGTTTAAACTAATCAGACATAGTGCGGTAAAGGGTTCAGACTGATCAGACAGACTGAGGTAAAGGAGTTAGACTGATCAGACAGACTGAGGTAAAGGAGTTAGACTGATCAGACAGACTGAGGTAAAGGAGTTAGACTGATCAGACAGACTGAGGTAAAGGAGTTAGACTGATCAGACAGACTGAGGTAAAGGGTTCAGACTGATCAGACAGACTGAGGTAAAGGAGTTAGACTGCTCAGACAGACTGCAGTAAAGGAGTTAGACTGATCAGACAGACTGAGGTAAAGGAGTTAGACTGATCAGACAGACTGAGGTAAAGGGTTCAGACTCTGATCAGACAGACTGAGGTAAAGGGTTCAGACTCTGATCAGACAGACTGAGGTAAAGGGTTCAGACTCTGATCAGACAGACTGAGGTAAAGGGTTCAGACTCTGATCAGACATACTGCGGTAAAGGGTTCAGACTCTGATCAGACAGACTGCGGTAAGAGGGTTCAGACTCTGATCAGACAGACTGCGGTAAAGGGTTCAGACTCTGATCAGACAGACTGCGGTAAAGGGTTCAGACTCTGATCAGACAGACTGCGGTAAAGGGTTCAGACTCTGATCAGACAGACTGCGGTAAAGGGTTCAGACTCTGATCAGACATACTGCGGTAAAGGGTTCAGACTCTGATCAGACATACTGTGGTAAAGGGTTCAGACTCTGATCAGACAGACTGCGGTAAAGGGTTCAGACTCTGATCAGACAGACTGCGGTAAAGGGTTCAGACTCTGATCAGACAGACTGAGGTAAAGGAGTTAGACTGATCAGACAGACTGGGGTAAAGGGTTCAGACTCTGATCAGCCAGACTGAGGTAAAGGGTTCAGACTCTGATCAGACAGACTGAGGTAAAGGGTTCAGACTCTGATCAGACAGACTGCGGTAAAGGAGTTAGACTGATCAGACAGACTGAGGTAAAGGAGTTAGACTGATCAGACAGACTGAGGTAAAGGGTTCAGACTCTGATCAGACAGACTGAGGTAAAGGAGTTAGACTGATCAGACAGACTGAGGTAAAGGAGTTAGACTGATCAGACAGACTGAGGTAAAGGGTTCAGACTCTGATCAGACAGACTGAGGTAAAGGAGTTAGACTGATCAGACAGACTGAGGTAAAGGAGTTAGACTGATTAGACAGACTGAGGTAAAGGGTTTAGACTGATCAGGCAGACTGAGGTAAAGGAGTTAGACTGATCAGACAGACTGCAGTAAAGGGTTCAGACTCTGATCAGCCAGACTGAGGTAAAGGAGTTAGACTGATCAGACAGACTGGGGTAAAGGGTTCAGACTCTGATCAGCCAGACTGAGGTAAAGGGTTCAGACTCTGATCAGACAGACTGAGGTAAAGGGTTCAGACTCTGATCAGACAGACTGCGGTAAAGGAGTTAGACTGATCAGACAGACTGAGGTAAAGGAGTTAGACTGATCAGCCAGACTGAGGTAAAGGGTTCAGACTCTGATCAGACAGACTGAGGTAAAGGGTTCAGACTCTGATCAGACAGACTGCGGTAAAGGAGTTAGACTGATCAGACAGACTGAGGTAAAGGAGTTAGACTGATCAGACATACTGCGGTAAAGGGTTCAGACTCTGATCAGACAGACTGCGGTAAAGGAGTTTGACTGATCAGACAGACTGCGGTAAAGGGTTCAGACTGATCAGACATACTGCGGTAAAGGAGTTAGACTGATCAGACATACTGCGGTAAAGGGTTCAGACTCTGATCAGACAGACTGCGGTAAAGGAGTTTGACTGATCAGACAGACTGCGGTAAAGGGTTGAGACTGATCAGACATACTGCGGTAAAGGAGTTAGACTGATCAGACATACTGCGGTAAAGGGTTCAGACTCTGATCAGACAGACTGCGGTAAAGGGTTTAGACTGATCAGACATACTGCGGTAAAGGGTTCAGACTGATCAGACATACTGCGGTAAAGGGTTCAGACTCTGATCAGACAGACTGCGGTAAAGGGTTCAGACTGATCAGACATACTGTGGTAAAGGGTTCAGACTGATCAGACATACTGTGGTAAAGGGGTTAGACTGCTCAGACAGACTGAGGTAAAGGGTTTAGACTCTGATCAGACAGACTGAGGTAAAGGGTTCAGACTCTGATCAGACAGACTGAGGTAAAGGGTTCAGACTCTGATCAGACAGACTGAGGTAAAGGGTTCAGACTCTGATCAGACAGACTGAGGTAAAGGGTTCAGACTCTGATCAGACAGACTGAGGTAAAGGGTTCAGACTCTGATCAGACAGACTGAGGTAAAGGTTTAGACTGATCAGACAGACTGAGGTAAAGGGGTTAGACTGATCAGACAGACTGCAGTAAAGGGTTCAGACTCTGATCAGACAGACTGAGGTAAAGGGTTCAGACTCTGATCAGACAGACTGAGGTAAAGGGTTCAGACTCTGATCAGACAGACTGCGGTAAAGGGTTCAGACTCTGATCAGACAGACTGAGGTAAAGGGTTCAGACTCTGATCAGACAGACTGAGGTAAAGGAGTTAGACTGATCAGACAGACTGAGGTAAAGGGTTTAGACTGATCAGACAGACTGAGGTAAAGGGTTCAGACTCTGATCAGACAGACTGCGGTAAAGGGTTTAGACTCTGACTGTGTCTCATTTTAAATGACTGAATTCTCTAAATTGCCTGGAAATAAATCCTGTCTCACTCTTAAGTCTAGCTGACACACACTATGAGCCCAAAGCCTATGAGTTATCTTTCCAATCAGTGTTCAATCATCCATGATGTCTTATCTTATTGATCAGCCTTAAGTATATTGTGTAAGACATCATAAAAGAGGGCAACATGGTTGAACCTTTGTTCCAGTTTCTCTGTAGATCATCTTTTTTTGTTAAGTTGGTGCCATAAGCCAATTTTCCTAGTCCTTGAGCACAGTGAGCCGGGGCTGCAGGTGAAATGGGGGCTGGGCTTTGGCGCCGTGTATTCTTCTCCTGAATACGCTGCGAGGTACAATCTAACACATTCATGTTCATTCACTGACACACGGCCGGGAAACTAATGTACAGTATGTCATCTTATCTGATGTAATATTACCATGCTAATGCCTTTGCTAGCGTCTAACATACATTGAAGCCGGTAGTTTACATACACTTAGGTTGGAGTCATTAAAACTCGTTTTTCAACCACTTCACAAATTTCTTGTTAACAAACTATAGTTTTGTCAAGTCGGTTAGGACATCTACTTTGTGCATAACACAAGTAATTTTTCCAACAATTGTTTACAGACAGATTATTTCACTTATAATTCACTCTATCACAATTACAGTGGGTCAGAAGTTTACATACACTAAGTTGACTGTGCCTTTAAACAGATTGGAAAACAGGGGTGGCAGCATCATGTTGTGGGGTACTTTGCTGCAGGAGGGACTGGTGCACTTCACAAAATAGATGGCAACATGAGGCAGAAAAAGTATGTGGATATATTGAAGCAACATCTCAAGACATCAGTCAGGAAGTTAAAGCTTGGTCGCAAATGTGTCTTCCAAATGGACAATGACCCCAAGCACACTTCCAAAGTTGTGGCAAATGGCCTAATTTAAGGACAACAACGTCAAGGTATTGGAGTGGCCATCACAAAGCCCTGACCTCAATCCCATAGATAATTTGTGGGCAGAACTGAAAAAGCATGCGCGAGCAAGGAGGCCTACAAACCTGACTCAGTTACACCAGCTCTGTCAGGGATAATGGGCCAAAATTCACCCAACTTATTGTGGGAAGCTTGTGGAAGGCTACCCGAAACATTTGACCCAAGTTAAACAATTTTAAGGCAATGCTACCAAATACTAATTGAGTGTATGTAAACTTCTGACCCACTGGGAATGTGATGAAAGAAATAAAAGCTGAAATAAATAATTCTCTTTACTATTATTCTGACATTTCACATTCTTAAAATAAAGTGGTGATCCTAACTGACCTAAAACAGGGAATTTCTACTAGAATTAAATGTCAGGAATTGTGAAAAATGTAGTTTAAATGTATTTGGCTAAGGTGTATGTAAACTTATGACTTCAACTGTATGTGCATTAGCCAGTTTCCATTTTACTACCGAACTGGCTCCTCTGCTGTTCATTGTTTCCAGGCAGTTGTTAAAGCTGCAGTTCCTCTCTGCCTTTCTCTATCTCAGCCTCGTGACAAAAAGCCCATAGAACGATCTGGCCTTTAATCACTAAAACAGATCTTATTTTTCCTCTCTCTGGAATGGCTGGAGCTGAATTGACGTGTAGCCTCCACAGCGCCGAGGCAAAATGGCCGTCCCAGTAACGGCTCACAAGCCCCTGGACAACCTGAGGCATGGCCATCCAATCCCACATCATTAAGGCTAGAGTCCTTTATTGTGTTGGAAGGCATTAAACGGTGCACTGGCTCTAGCCCTGAAGTCACACTCCACTAGGAGAAAACAGCAGAAAAATAACAGCACAGCTGGATAATGACTTTTCCCTGGGAGGCTGACCATGTGTATGAAAGTGCTAATGATAGCAGGTACAATAAGCGAGCGCAAGACTTTTACTGCGTCCAGATATATTTTCCTCAGCTAAACTTGCCAGTGATTTCCCCCATGTAGGTGTCTTTCTGTAGTTCAAGAAGAGCCCCCCATCCCCCCCTCCTCCCCTCCTCTCCCTCCATCCCTCTCTCCCTTCATTCTCTTCCTTCTCCAGTATCTAATCTCCTTATCAGCTGTACAGCTAATATCAAAGAAGACTGCGGTGTGAAAATCCTGCGAGTAAAACCCGCTGTCGGAGTCTAATTACAATTAGCTGGGCTCCAGACCCATTAGGCCTGGGGGGGAAGAGTGCAAAAGCGCAGAGAATTAAAGCTACTGATCACTAATGATCCCACAGACTAAAGGAATGGGTTCAGATTTGGGGATCTCGGAAATATACCCCGTCTCTTCTTCCTGTTTCTAAGTCTAAAGGCTGATCTCCAGGCCTTCTTTCAAATGCTCTGAGGGAAGGTGCAATTACGATGCTTCCACAAGTTTTGGAGGCTGAAAGTTGTTCAACTGTTGGGTTAACACAGCCATTATTGTCTTGATATTAAACAAGACAAAACATATCCTGCTAAAAACCATGAGAATGTAGATGATAATAGTTTCTCCGCAAAGCTTTATAGCACATCAAAGTTCGTGACGTTTATGGCATGCCATGACACTAGCCCGTGTCTGTGTGTCATGTGAGTAGTAAAACGTGCCTATGAAAGTTAATGAATGGTGATTAACCGCCATTATCCCATGTTACGAGTAACTTCATATTGATTTATGTACCTCACATCTTCACAAGTTCCCTTCAAGTGAAGCACTACTAAAATTCACCTTAAAAAGGAAATACCTCTCGTTTGATGATGTAAGCCCCACGTTCTTCCTGGCGGCTGTGTTGGAGGACTATCCGGGGCAGGGAGATAGAAGAGTCCAGAGTTATTAGGGCCGTCAGGTAAGTGTGTGGCGACAGCGACAGCGGCCTGGAATGGGGGTGGAGAGAGAGGCGGCTAGCACCAGCTAATGAAAGCGTCTCAGGGAGTACTAAAGAGTCTACGTGACACTACTCCTAATTCGTCTGTCTGAGGACACAGATCAATTAATACATTAACAAACGATCAGAGACACTTCATCTTGCAATATGAAACCAGCAGCCTGGACTTGCTGCTCGGCCTCCCGTCCTGAATGGCTGATCAGCTCGGCTTCCATGAACTGCAGTCCTCCATGCATCTCAACAGCCTCCACTAGTCAGACAGATAAAGATGTTGTAGATGCACATGTTTTACTACAATTATTGTAACTGTTTTTAGCCAATTTCATGACTCTCTGGATAATATGAGTCATTCAAAAGGTACAGTAGTTTGTTCAGATTTCTTTTTCAGATTCCTGATAGACTTTTCTTTGCGTTCTGACAAAACATAGTAACACTAACTTTTCATAATGATGCCATTACAATACTGAATCACGAACATTGGGACAGAGTATTCCCAGAGTTTTTATTTTATTTATATCTAATACAACCAATCACCTCTTGGCTCAGTAACGTGATGCCTCACCCCAACACATTAGGCATTGTCTAGCCATGGAACCCCATGTTGTTTCAAACACACAAACAAACCATTAAAATATAGTAGGTCAAACATACTGAAAGATTCAGTGGATTCAGTGGTGGGGACTGGCACAGCCATTACAGTAATTTGATCATCCTGTTGTAGGAGAACTTTCCTGCAATGCAGGAAATGTAAAACTTGTATTGTATTTGAGGTCACTTTGACTTGATTTTCCCTAACAAAAAATGTATCAACCCATTCAAAAATGTCCATTAATTATAATCCACATAATAATTCCCATTTCCTGTTGCTACAGGATTCTTTTCCTGCTGTAGTAAACTGGCTCAAAGTAAGATCCTACATCTGTAGCGTGAGTGAGTGTGTTGGTGGTGTGTTGGGGAAGTCAACAGTAAACCAATGCTCCACACCAGCCAAGGCAGCCATATATCCACTCTGCTCTCCCCCCATTACCAGGCTCTCTGCTCAGCAGCCAGGACCCTGCCCTGCTCAATTATTCATGGCATTCAGGGGAAGACAGAAACATTCATGTTTTCTCCCCTCCTCGCCTCCTCTTCTAATGCAAAGGAACAAACGAGTGAAGAGAATGACACAGGCCACCCATCCATTCCTCCATCTCTCAATCGTCCATCTCTAGGATCATTCCGGTTTGCTCCACCTTTAGTGACAGAGGTTGAGGTGGTGGTTGGGGAGAGGAGGGCAGTAACTAACACTGACCAGACGGTCTGTTGCTGTTTGGAGATTTACTTCTGGGAGGAGGAGATGGTGGTGGGTGGTACCCAGGAGTAGGCTGCATAACCAGGGCCTGTCTTTGTATACACATTCATCTATAACAGGGGGCAGCAGGGAAATGAAAGCCAAAGGTAATTGCCCCGGATAAGAACATCTGCTTGGTGAATAAATATTCTAATGAGGGGAGCTCACAGGTTCCCCAGACTGATCCAGTGCTGACAGTCCTCCGGAGGGACGACAGGTAATGCTCAACACCTGCACCTCAAATGGAAGAGAGACCCTCCCTCCCTCCCCTGCCACAGTAACTAAATTCTGGGCGACAACAACACACACCACAGCATTGTGTAAATCTTCTCCCAGATGAACTGGGTTAAGATTCAAGGAGTGCCAGCCAGGCCCCTCTGTGGCACACTGTCCATGCCCAAGCCGCAACTTCTCCCAGCATGCAGCTGTGTGGCACAGGAAGGGAATGGCTGAGATGTGGCGATGAAAGAGGAGGGGTAGTCAGGCTAGATTGAGCGAGGGAGCCCCGTGGCACACACACACCTTCAAAGAGGCCTGCTCGCTCAAAGACATGGAGATGCCTTTCCCAATTAGCATCAAACCCCTGTTAGCACGTAGCACCTCACAGGAACACTTAATTGCTTTGACTGCTGGGTAGGCCTGTGTCGGACAGTTTTACTCTGCCTAAACTGCAGTACTATAGAGGGAGTAGGGGAGCAGCTAGGGCTCCACTTTATGTCATGTTTTTGATATATAACATTCTGTATTATTCATACACTTGGCTGTTGCTTTAATGGAAAATAACAAATAATTCTGAGGCTCAGAATGGACTGAACTGGAGGCTGGTAGAGTCGAGTAGCTTCCTCCACAGCCGATTCTCCCCTCACTGAAATCCAAAACTGACAATCGATAGCCACAAGCACGCCCTGCGTTCCTGCTATGCAACAGACGCAACCCAAATTCCACCACAGTTCAATAGCTTTATGATCAGAATGCCAACGATTGGAGGGAAAGTATTTTTTTCAAATCCTTAAGTTTACTGTTTCTTGGTACAGATGGTAGTGAAAAAATGTATGTCTGTAAATTAATATGGATTGCAAAGAGCTGCAATCTGCATTAGTGTAGACATCTCAACGTAGAAGGGAGGAATAGCAGAGAGTATTGAGTGGGGATTGTTGTGGTGGGGAGGGAATGGAAAACCACACAGCAGACACAACTGATCTGACTAATTACCAATGATCTCATACACAATTAATTAGCACCTCTGGATAAAGCACTGTACACACTCTTACTGTATGTTTTACACAATTTATTTATGGTCAAAATGTTTTGAAGTGGAATAAAAAGGACTAAGCTATGGGTGATAAAATGGGAAATAAAAACCCTTTAAAATACGTTCAAAGAAGATATCCATAAACAGTGATTCCAAAATGTGGCCCCCGAAAGTGTAGCAGCAACAGTTTAAGGAACTGGTCAAAACAAACAGATATAGCTTCAAATGGTCCATACATGCCAGTTGGTTTAATTGTTAACTATGTCTGCAGAATATGAACGCAGGGAGAAATATGGTAAGCTGAAAATAACATCCAGTTAAATAAATCTTTGGTGAAGAGGTTGAATAAATCTCAGGTGAAAAGGGAGGGAAGTGGCAGGCTCCTATAGAATATGGTTAAACAACCCAGTGCTCTCCCATCAATAACACAACACATGAAAGTTGAATAACCATCAGCTCTGTTCGTGCATTTGGGAGGTGTGACACACCCCCCGACCACAACTGAAGAGAAATTGAACAATTGTAGATGTGTGCAAACACAATTCGACCAACTGCGACAAAAATGCACTAATGAAATCACCACCGACCGGGTAGTTTTGCAATGTTCCTAATACACACATACACACACACACACACACACACACACACACACACACACACACACACACACACACACACACACACACACACACACACACACACACACACACACACACACACACACACACACACACACACACACACACACACACACACACACACACGCAACTCTGAGCATTCACACACACACACACTTTCCCTCCCTCTGCAGTTCGAGGCAATACAAAACAAGAAGAGAGCAACTCTGTGGTACAGTACTCACCCAAAAATACATCATCATTTCGGATGTGGGACAGGTGAGGGTGCAGGCACGACGGAGAGTGTGGGGTTGAGCAGTGGGACAGGTCCAGCCAGTTTGAGCGTCAGGAAGAGAGGCGAGTCCGACCGTTTGGAACGAGTGCTTTACTGGTCCCTCTTCCACTGGGGCAGCCCTCCCTCTCAACTGTTCAATGGGGCTCGACTAGCTTTCCCCTCTTCTCTTCTTCCTCTGCCCTTCAATTTTCAAAAGCCGCCTTTTTCCTCTTCTTTCAGCCTCACAGAGAAGAAGCAGACAGAGAGAGAGGAAAGCTTGGGAGGTGTTCTAACCTTTTTCTTTTGATACTCTTGCCTCTCCACGCCACTCACTTTGTCTCTCTCTCTCTCTCTCTCTCTATCCTGCTCTCTCTCTCCTTCTCTCTCTCTATCCTGCTCTCTCTCTCCTCTCTCTCTATCCTGCTCTCTCTCTCTCCCTTGCTCTCTCTCTACTCCCTCTCCCACTCGATTTTCTCTCACTCTTTGGCTTGTGCTGTCTCTTATTGGTGAATGTGGAATCAGTCAGTACAGCGCGGAGGCTCAACTACAGCAGGAGCAGCCTGCGCCTGACAGCTGCCTCCAGCATTCCTCCACTGGAGCCGTGTTCCTCTGCATAGAGGAGTGCTGTGCTGCGCGCCGAACAAATCGGGATCTCACAGACGGTACTGTAAAATTCAGCATCCCAGGGTGGGGGATAGAGGTGGTGGGGGATGGAGGTGGTGGGGGTTGGTGGGGGGCTGGTGATGGAGAGAGCGGCAGGGTGGGGGGGAGGGAAGAGGGTTTTCTGTTGATGATGATGCTATTGATGGTGGCGTGCTATCTGAGGCGGGAGTGAGAAGATCACTCTCCTCTTTTCACTTTCTGACTGACTGAGACGATGTACTTAAGTTATGGCAGCTTCAGCTGTACGAGGAGCAGAGAGAAAACACTGCAGGGAGCACCAATAAAGACTGAATGTACTGAAAGTATACCAAGGGGAACTAGGAGCATCAGCTTATTCTCACTCTTTTCTACTTTTCTGCAAAGGTTGTGTGTGTGTGTGTGTGTTCAGTGCGTGTGTCTATCTTGTTTCAGCTATAGGATCAACCAGAAATAGAGTGGTCATGAAAAACCAAGGGGGTTCAGATGGACCAAATTGTAGTTGGTAGTCATATGCAGTAGGTATGGCATATGAAAGAAGAATTTGGTTAGGGGTGAGAACGAAGCTCTGTGCTGTGTGGTGGGTGTGGGTGCCAAGAGACACGCTTTTGTGTGTTCTCCATCTGGCGGCTGTTAAGGGGAGGGAAGGGAGGGAGGAGGCTCGCCTATCTTTTAGACAGCATTGTAACAATGAGCCTGCCTCAGCAAATTTCTAAACATATCATCAATACATGGCTGGGCGCTAAAGCTTTTAATATTAACCCTGTGGCAACCAGGGCAGACTGCGGAGAGCTGGAGTGTTTCTGCGGCTTCCTCCACTGCTGGATCATCCAATAAAATACGTCCTGGGGGATGAGCTAATTTGTTGTAGGATCCTAAAGAACATTTGCCAGTCATAGAGAACATTGTGGTAATGAACAGAAGAGATATATTCAGGTTATGTTACCCATCAGTAATTGCCACATAAGGAGGCTGAGTTAAATTTGCAGTTTGCAGCTGGCTCTGAGCGAATTGCGTACACAAGGGGCCTCGTTCATATGGCGTTACTGTCATCTTAAATTTATCAGCAGTTTTTTTTTCTTACCCCTTTTGTTTTCTTTTAAAAATGGGGAATTGATCGTTGAAATGTAAAACACCAGACGGTTATTTTAGGAACTCCAAATATTCAGTCGAATATAGCTCATGCATAAGTAATGCATTTCTCACTACTTTGTTCTTTTGTTATTGCTAGATCACAAGAGAGCCTCTCCACCACTGTGTACACACAATCTATTATTGTGGGCATTAACATACAAGTCATCCATATCTTTTTTACATGTCCACCAGACTCAATGGATTTACATTAGCAATCACGGTGGGTAAGCGCCCCCCACTCCTCCATCAATCTCTGATGGGAAATAAAAATGAAATGCACTTCTCAGGCAACTCGGATTAAGGATCACGCTTTTATCAAATACTGAAGTCTATTTCAAGTCCTCCTCATAAATAACTGAGGGGAAGGAGAGAGAGAGAAGGAGCAAAGAGAGAAAGGGAGGGAGCAAAAGGAGAGACAGAGAGAAAGATGGAGGGAAGGAGGAGGGGAAAGAGACAGGCAGAGGGGGAGAGAGAGTGCATCACGGACTGAAGCTAATACGCAGGGCACTTGGGGTTTTAGGGATTAGAAAAAAGGTAGAATGGAGAAAATAAGATGAGAATTTGAAGGCATTTTAGCATCAAATAATCCCCATGTCTCCTTTCCAGGGATCTCCAGCCCTCAATTACCCATGAAAATGGAAACAGAAAGGGAATTGGGAAGAAGATGGAGCGTCTGGGCCGAGACATGTTGTTTTTCTCCTCCTACTCTCCTACTTCTATTCTCTCACCAGCTCCATTTTTCCATCCTATATAGTGTTTACCAGGATGCTAGTGGCTTTCCCGCCCATTTAGATTTCCCACCAACGTCTAGACTCCCCCAGGGGACTCAGATGTCCATTATGGAGCCAAGAGCCTAAAGCTTTCAGAGAGAAAGGAGGAAGTAAAGGACTTAAATGCACTTTATTCAGCCCTAAAATGGCCACCCTCAGCTCAGCTCAGGATCTCCCCCCTTTTAAAGGAAAACTCCACCCAATTGACTTTTGGTATTTTT